>NC_084570.2:1465000-1617500 GCF_033978685.3 Nerophis lumbriciformis | reverse complement strand
TGTCATCTGGGACAACAGTAAGTGAACGGCTGCAATCCACAATCTGTTGTAACAGATTGAAGCCACAATCTCTTCAATATCCAATCATGAACTACGATCAGGGGATGAAATCCAAGATGATCCGACATATGAGCAACGGAATTCAACCTGCTTTGGTGTGTCCATTTTCTGTAACTTATTGTTGTGTACACTGCAAAAACTGAAATCTAAGTACCGTATTTTTCGGAGTATAAGTCGCACCGGCCGAAAATGCGTAATAAAGAAGGGAAAAAACATATATAAGTCGCACTGGAGTATAAGTTGCATTTACTGGGGAAATGTATTTGATAAAAGCCAACACCAAGAATAGACATTTGAAAGGCAATTTAAAATAAATAAAGAATAGTGAACAACAGGCTGAATAAGTGTACGTTATATGAGGCATAAATAACCAACTGGTATGTTAACGTAACATATTATGGTAAGAGTCATTCAAATAACCAAACAATCTGTCACTCCTAATCACTAAATCCCATGAAATCTTATACGTCTAGTCCAGGGGTGGTCATTACGTCGATCGCAATCTACCGGTCGATCTCGGAGGGTGTGTCAGTCGATCACCAGCCAGGCATTAAAAAAATAGTCCTAAAAATGAGCGATCATAAATCTTCACTATGACGTCACTTTCGTCACTTGATTGACATTCACGGCACCCGAGGGTCTTCTGAGATGACGCTGGCTGCTGCCAGCTCATTAAAATTACCGACTGGAAGGCGAGAAACACTTTATTTCAACAGACTCTGGCGCCGTACCTGTCGTCAAAACTCAAAAGACCGACTGCACAGTTGCACAATAAAAGTTCTGCTTCATCCTGCCAGCGCTACCAAAATAAGAGTCTCAGAAAGCTGGCGTGCACAAGCTAGCAAGCTACGGAGTTTGCCGACAATGTATTTCTTGTAAAGTGTATACAAAGGAGTACGGAAGCTGGACAAATAAGATGCCAAAAACCAACCACTTTCATGTGGTATTGGACAGAAAGGAGGACTTTTTTTCTCCTCCATTCGAAAATGCGGACGTTATCATCACCACTGTCTGATTCCTATCAATGCAAGTCATCACAATCAGGTAATACACCAACTTATATTCTTGTCTTCATGAAAGAAAGGAGTCTATATGTGTTAAACATGCTTGTATTATCTTTAAACACCTGTAACTTGTTGACAATATTAACTATATGTGTGTTAAACATGCTTGTATTATCTTTAACCACCTTTAAGTTGTTAACAATATTAACTATTTGTGTTAAACATGCTTGTATTATTTTTAACCACCTTTAACTTGTTAACAATATTAACTATATGTGTTAAACATGCTTGCATTATCTTTAAACACCTTTAACTTGTTAACAATATTAACTATATGTATTAAACATGCTTGTATTATCATTAAACACCTTTAATGTATTAACAATATTAACTATATGTGTTAAACATGCTTGCATTATCATTAAACACCTTTAACTTGTTAACAAAAACATATATTTCATAAATAAGTAAATATAAATGATATATATGAATGAGGTAGATCCCCACGACTTGATCAATTGAAAAGTAGCTCGCCTGCAGAAAAAGTGTGAGCACCCCTGGTCTAGTCTCTTACGTGAATGAGCTAAATAATATTATTTGATATTTTACGGTAATGTGTTAATAATTTCACACATAAGTCGCTCCTCAGTATAAGTCGCACCCCCGGCCAAACAATGAAAAAAACTGTGACTTATAGTCTGAAAAATACGGTAGGATTAAATATCTCAAATAAGGGTGATATTTGCTTATTTTCTGTCTGACAAGATAATTCTTCTCACTAAGCAGATTTTATGTTGGAGTGTTTTACTTGTTTTAAGGGTTTCAGTCCTAGATGATCTCAGTAAAATATTACAGCTTGTTGCTGAGATTTGATGACCTATATTGAGTAAAACATGCTTGAAACTAGAATATCAACTGTTGCAAAGCTGTGTCATCAACACTCACAAGTATAAAACTACTTTTTTAAAGTAATCATTTCTTATTTCAAGAATTAAAAAATATAATCATGACTTCGACACAATTGTGTCTCATAATTAAAACAGATGACAGCCAAATGGACTTTGCTGTTTTATTTTCAATTAAACAATAGGAAATACGTACTCATACAGTAGTACAGTTGTTATTCGTGAGAATATACTTATATTAAGGTATTTTTGGGTTCATTTAATTTAGCTAATTTGACTTGTTTTGTAAAGTCTTGACAAGCCAAATTTTCTTGTTCTATTGGCAGATATCAATCAATCAATCAATCTTTATTTATATAGCCCTAAATCACAAGTGTCTCAAAGGGCTGCACAAGCCACAACGACATCCTCGGTACAAAGCCCACATACGGGCAAGGAAAAACTCACCCCAGTGTAATAGTTTTGCTATCCGTATAAGTCGCTCCGGAGTATAAGTCGCACCGGCCGAAAATGCATAATAAAGAAAGAAAAACACATATAAAGGTCGCATTTCTTGGGGACATTTATTTGATAAAAGCCAACACCAAGAATAGACATTTGAAAGGCAATTTCAACGGGCGTGGAAATCCATACCGCCTTGCTGAATCAGCAGCGGATTCCCTCGCCGCTGCCGAGGAGAAGGCATAGTTGTCAAAATCCAACAATGCTCACCTTTGTACATGCACGCACAGCATACAATGTTTGGTGGACAAAATGAGACAAATAAGGAGTGGCATAAAACACGTCTTTCTGTGGCAACGTCGGGGAAAGTTGTACACGTAAACCAACTACGGTGGGGTCAAGAACCGCCAAAATTAGTAGGACCAAACGGCGCTGGCCAAATACTGTCATCAGTGAAGCATACACACACACATATTAAACAGTGGGCTTTCTAACAATTAGGACTGTTTGTGTAGTTTGTCCTCCTACAGAAACATTATTAAAACGACTAATATATTTTTGTCACGTGCAGCGTGCAGCACCTCACGTACCTCTATGCCCGTTGCGGGAGAACGGATTGCTGGCGTCATTCTGTCACGGCGGGGTTTTTTCCAGCTTACTGCGAGGTTTGTTCTCCCGGGATTCAAACGAACTATTCCGGAAAAGGCTTGCAAGTAGGAACATATTTATTAATCTTCTCAAAACTCAAAAGTACTACAAAAAACGGAAAACAAGGCGAAGGCACAACGCGCTGATCGCACTTGGAGCTAAACTAACACGAGCATAAACTATGACAAGGAAAACTTACTCGCTGTGGCATGAACAAACAAAAACTCACGTATACAAGGCAGGAAGCGAACACTTGGAATTAACTTGGAACCAGACATGAACAGAACACCAGAGGCAGGTGAAAATCATAAGTCGCCATGGTAACTAAAACAAACAAGGGTGCACAAAAACAGGAACTTTGGAGTCTAAAACTAACAGAACATAACAAAAACATGATCCGGACCACGGACCATTTTTGAAAAAGCTCCATAGAGCCACTAGGGCGGTGCTAAAGAGCCGCATGCGGCGCGAGAGGACTTGGGACATCAATAGCATTCATTCACTGCGGGGGCAGTCTCAACGGGGAACAAAACTCCCGAGTCCAATACGTCTAATATTTTTGCTGCACGCTCGACTGAACAGAACGTTGTGACCCGCAAACCTTGGCAGAATTGTGCACCTTTTCCATACTCCACCTCAACTTACACTGTGAAAATTGTCTTGCTCTGTGTTTCGCTGGTCAGCATGTAAGGAGGCCTGTGGTCCTCGCCTGTTTGGTTTGGAGGTTTAAACCCGCTATAGGCTTTCAGACTCCAACCGCAGCCTCACATTAGGCCAAGACTCACATTTAACTTTGCTGCTCTCTACAAAGATTCTATAAAACAAGGATGAACATGCATTTTTTTTCTTCAAGATTTTACAGGGTTGCAATCTGTGTCAAAGGTCAGGCAGTTGTGAAGGTATAACAGAATCAGAATCAGAAGTACTTTATTAATTCAATTTAGATTTTCCGCACAATCCCATTCAAGAGCAGACAAACTGTCAGGTTCAAACACTGATGACATCTATTAATCAGACAAGAAGCAAGGAATCATGTAGAGACAGAGTTCAGTTTAGCTCGAGGAGACACATGTTTTGGGCTGTATTCTAGTTACAGATCCAAACTACGTTCTAAAAGTCAAGCCCGCGCACTTCCTCTATTTATTTGGAAGGTCCCTATTACCTCACTGGAGCTGTCGCTGAGGGAAGGGGGTAATCTCAACAACTCCAGTTAGACCATACTTGCCAACCCTCCCGGATTTTCCGGGACACTCCCGAAATTCAGCGCCTCTCCCAAAAACCTCCCGGGACAAATTTTCTCCCGAAAATCTCCCGAAATTCAGGCGGAGCTGGAGGCCACGCCCCCTCCAGCTCCATGCGCACCTGAGTCCGCTTTCCCACGATAAAAACAGTGTCCCTGCCCAATCACATTATAACTGTAGAATGATGGAGGGTGAGTTCTTGGTTTCTTATGTGGGTTTATTGTTAGGCAGTTTCATTAACGTCCTCCCAGCGCGGTAACAACACACAACAGCAGCAGTCACGTTTTTTGTCTACCGTAAAGCAGTTCGTCTGCCGTAAACAGCAATGTTGTGACACTCTTAAACAGGACAATACCGCCATCTATAACATCAATAACATATACAGCTTTTAGAGAGTGCAGTGCACAACTGCGCACACAACAAAGAGACGAAGCAGAAGAACGAGGAAGATACAGCCGTGACGACGCCGACGACGAGTAAGATGAAGAAATACGCTTTGTTGCACCTTTCCTGCCTGAGTCCGGCGATTAGTTGCAAATCTTGCTTTATTGATTGCTTGCACACAGCCAATCCAACACAAAACAAACGAGTCCCGCCCGCACTCACGCTACCGCTCCCTCTCTTCTCTCGCCCACACACTCACTGACGTCACTCACCTCACATGCTCACCTATTAAAGGGCCACACACACACATACGCTACTCTCATAACAGCTTGTAAGTTCCAAGCCGCAGCTGCGATTGGACCTGGATAGCCTCCGGGAAGAAGTAGTGGACTACCAAGTGCTTGGCACTGAAGATCTTCCTCAGGAAGCAAAGATTGACCGGTTTTGGGCCATGCTAGGGAGAGATGGAAGATTCCAGTCTCTAATGCATTTGATGAAAGCACTTTTGTGCGTGCCACACATCAATGCATCATCAGAGAGGGTGTTCAGCATGGTTAGAAAGATAGTGACAAAGAATAGAACAAGGATGGACAATTCAACCCTTAACTCAACAATGAGTAGATGAGTGTTATGTGCGTGTATATGTGTAAATAAATGAACACTGAAATTCAAGTATTTCTTTTATTTATATATACATATATATATAAATATATATATATATATATATATATATATATATATATATATATATATATATATATATATATATATATATATATATATATATATAATAAAATAAATATATATATATATAGCTAGAATTCACTGAAAGTCAAGTATTTCTTATATATATATATATATATATATATATATATATATATATATATATATATATATATATATATATATATATATATATATATATATATATATATATATGAAATACTTGACTTGGTGAATTCTAGCTGTAAATATACTCCTCCCCTCTTAACCACGCCCCTAACCACGCCCCCACCCCAACCACGCCCCCGCCCCACCCCCGACCACGCCCATCCCACCCCCCTCCCCCCACCTCCCGAAATCGGAGGTCTCAAGGTTGGCAAGTATGAGTTAGACACAATATATGATTATAGAATAAATGAAAATTAGTTGACGCAGGTCATATCGCCTTGTCTCTGCTCTGTCTGCGTCACGGCCGTGTTCAGCCTTGGCAGTCAGCAGGCCGAGTCTGGACACAACACTGATTAAGTCAACTGGGAGTCTTTTGGACTGCCAGCTTGCACAGATACAAAAATATCACTTCAGCACAATTGACAATAATTTATAGCAACGGCCCTTAAGCATAAAGTTAGTGTGATAATATATACATAATTATTCTAGCACAAACATTACAGGGAGACAGAACAGGATCGCTGACGGGTCTGCCAACTTCCGGCGCCCCTTACAAAAAAGTTAAGAAACAGGTAAATGCTGGGGAGAAAACAAAAATGTTCAGTCTAAGCCTGAGCTCCTGGAGAGGCGGTCCAGACTGAGGCCAAGGAAGAAAAAACGTGTGTAAGAGGGAAACATTAAAAGAACACAAAGGACATTAAAGACATTAAAAGAGCCGAGCTGATGCAACCAGCTACCACTCCAGCAGAGCCACTCCTACACACATCCACAAAAGTAAAACAACAAAAAAAACAAAAAAATTATCAACCGATAATATACATTGCACACACACACACGATTGCACCATGCATAGACAAGCAATCAAACAAAAACCTAATTTCAATACCCATATACACTGTGGTGTTCCACGCCATCGTCTGCTGGGGTAAGGGGGAGCATGGTCAGAGATAGGAGCAGACCCAACAAAGCAACCAAGAGAGCAGACTCGGCCGCCCACCAACTCTTTGGCCAGTGTCCAGTCCGCATGGATGAGCGAGGATGCGTCTAAGGAGACCGAGGTGTCCGATACCTGCTCATTCAGCCAAGACACCGTGAAGCCCGTCCGTCCCGGTGCTCAGCGCCAGCTCCGCAGCCCTGTCTCTTCATCCTCATCTCCTCCAGTCTCTCCAAACGGACTGCGGTATGGCACACTGCAAAAAGTCTGTGTTCAAAAACTAGAAAAAAAAATACAAAAATGAGGGGTATTTTATTTGAACTAAGCAAAATTATCTGCCAATAGAACAAGAAAATGTGGCTTGTCAAGACTTTCCAAAACGAGTAAGATTAGCTATCTTCAATGAACCCAAAAATACCTTAAAATAAGTATATTCTCACTAATAACAACTGTACTACTATGTGAGTACGTATTTTCTATTGTTTCATTGAAAATAAAACAGCAAAAGTCCATTTGGCTGTCATCTGTTTTAATTATGAGACAATTGTGTCAAAGTCATGATTATATTTTTTAATTCTTGAAATAAGAAATTATTACTTTAAAAAAGTAGTTTTATACTTGTGAGTGTTGATGACACAGCTTTGCAACAGTTGATATTCTAGTTTCAAGCATGTTTTACTCAATATAGGTCATCAAATCTCAGCAACAAGCTGTAATATATTACTGAGATCATCTAGGACCGAAACCCTTAAAACAAGTAAAACACTCTAACATAAAATCTTATGTATAGCCGCACCAGTCCCAGGATGCCCAAAATGTCCAAAACGCGCCCAGCAAAGTCCCACGGGAAGGCGGGGAGAAAAGTGAGAATAGTCGGTAAAACGTTCAAAAATCACACCCAGGTTCGAGTGCCACAAGTCTTAAGACTTGTGGCACTCCATGTGGGACTCGTACCTGGGTAGGTATTTTGAAAATTTTTGGGACTTTTGCTGACTTTTCCAACTTTTGTCCCCCCTCCCCGTGGGACTCGGCTGGGTGTGTTATGGACATTTTGGGCATCCCGGGACTTGCGCGGCCGGCGGTGGGAGTTGTGGGACTCGAACCTGGGTAGGTATTTTGAACATTTTTGGGGACTTTTGCCGACTTTTCTCACTTTTCTCCCCCACTTCCTGTGGGACTTTGCTGGGTGCGTTTTGGACATTTTGGGTATCGCCGGACTTGTGCGGCCGGCGGCGGGAGTTGTGGGTCTCGAACCTGGCTAGGTATTTTGAACATTTTTGGGGACTTTTGCCGAATTTTCTCACTTTTCTCCCCCACTTCCCGTGGGACTTTGCTGGGTGCGTTTTGGACATTTTGGGTATCCCCGGACTCGTGCGGCCGGCGGCGGGACTCGTGAGACTGGAACCCGGGGAGGTGTTTTGGACAAAATTGGGACTTTTGACCATTTTGGCCGCCTTTTCCCCTCTTCTTCCCCGCCTTCCTGTGCACCATTGCTGGGTGTGTTTTGGACATTTGGACAAACATAGTTTCAAGCATGTTTTACTCAATATAGGTCATCAAATCTCAGCAACAATCTGTAATATCTTACTGAGATCATTTAGGCAAGGCAAGGCAAGGCAACTTTATTTTTTATAGCACTTTTCATACACAATGCAGACTCAAAGTGCTTCACAGACAACAAAGTGAAATGAAAAAAATAAAAGCAAAATTAAAATGCAGACAATAAAAATAAAAACAGTGCGGACGTTAAAAGTTAAAAGATTAAAATACTATACGCTAAGGTGAACATAAAAGTTTTCAGTCTAGTTTTAAAAGTAGTCAGAGTTGGGGAAAGTCTGACATCTTCAGGAAGTTTGTTCCAGCTATTTGTTGCATAGTGACTGAATGATGCTCTCCCTTGATTTGAGTTTACTCTGGGAACCGCTAACAGATTGGTCTCGGAAGATCTTAGTGATCTAGAGGGCTTATATAGTGGGAGCATATCAGTGATATACTTCGGCCCTAGACCATGTAGTGATTTATATGTGAGCAGGAGGATTTTGAAATCAATTCTCTGATGTACAGGGTGTCACACCGTGGTGAGGGAAGTCTTGTCTTGGGTTTTTCTGTCTTGTGATTTGCATGTTTTAGTTTGAAAAGTAACTCTCCTCTCGTTTCAGGTCACTTGCCCTTCCTTTTGTGTCATCAGTCTGACGTCATCCCGGTTCCCTGATTGTTTCCACCTGTTCCCTATTACCCTCATGTGTCTTATAAGCCCACTCCTCCCTTTGTTCTGTGCCAGATTGTTTCGTTTATTCGTGCTCTCTAGCATCCATGCCCATGTCCATGCCTTGTCTTGCCTTGCCTCGTCTTGTGCTTATGTTCTTTGATCCTGAATCCCTTCGTTGCTATTTTGAGTTTTCCTTTCTTCCTCCTCAGCAGAGTGATTTTTTGTTATTTAGTTTATTCAGCCGAAGTGGTAAGTTTCAGTTATTTTTCATTCTTTCCTCACATTTTTGAGTGACAATTTTTGTTAAAACTTTATTAGATTAGATAGCGTAGAATTTTTCCTAGCTGTTGTTTCTTCCTCCTGTTGGAGCGTTTTTTGTTTATACATTTTATAGCATATTAATTATAGTTCGTCTTTGCTTTTGTGTTTTCCTCCGTTCGGAGCGATTTTTGGTTGTTCCTATTTTTTTTTGGAACCTTTTTTGCCGATTAGTTTTTGGTTAAAATAGATATTGTAATGCTTGACTTTGGAGGTGAAAAGGAAGCTGTCAAAATAAAAGCCTGTCTAAGTTCCCTACTCTGCATCTGAGTCCTATCTTTTTATCAAGCCTGACACAGGGAGCCAATGTAAGGATTTAAATATTGGTGTAATGTGCTCACATTTTCTGGTCTTTGTTAGAACTCTAGCAGCAGCGTTCTGAACAAGCTTTAGCTACCTGACAGTTTTTTTTGGGAAGACCTGCAAGGAGACCATTACAATAGTCTAGCCTACTGGGAATAAAGGCATGTACACATTTTTCTAAGTCTTGAGCCTAAATCTTGTTACATTTTTGAGGTGATAGTAGGCCGATTTTGTAACTGATTTGATGTGACTGTCGGAATGTAAATCAGAATCTAAAATAACCCCGAGATTTCCGGCTTTATTTTTTTATTTTTTTATTTAGGACCAAAACCCTTAAAACAAGTAAAACACTCTAACATGAAATCTGCTTAGTGAGAAGAATGATAAGCAAATATCACCCATATTTGAGATATTTAATTTTACTTAGATTTCAGTTTTTGCAGTGCAGAGACCCAGCAGCTGGTCCCCACGGCCAAAAGGCTCCCGGGAGGCAGATCCAGAAGCAGATCCAGAAGCTGTGCTTTTAATCACATAACCACGATATAACGCACATACTGCACATCTCGATTTATCGTACAAGTCAGAATTGGCACTACTGGTAAAAAAAAAATCACGTGTTTGATATCCACTGTTCCTCACCACAGGCTGTGTAGTCCTGTCTACTCCTTCCAAGCGGCCGTTAGCCCACAAACACGTCGTAAAGCTTCCAAATCAATTTGCTTTAAAAACACGTTTCTCGCCGCCGTACCGGGTGGTTTGGGAGATATATGATGCACTTTCAGCAGCAAAAGAAGGAAAAATCGCTACAACCCAGCAAAGCCATTTGTCCAGCTTGATGATGCGGTGGCCCTGTCACCGGCTCGGCTATTAGGAAAAAAATAATAACTCGGTCAGGGTGGGAAAAGGGTTGCCGTTACATCTCCCCAGCCCAACGGTCCGCTGACCGCCTGCCACGCGAGCACCAAGCTCAGAGGGCATAAATCAAGATGATTCTCTGCATGCCTTAAACTTTGACCCCACAGCTATTCATACCGACATGAGACGGCGTAGTGGAGGTAGGGGTGAAAAGGGTGCGTGTGACGTGGAAATGAAGCAGCGGGGGCGGGTGTGGAAAGCGTGAAAAAAGAGGGCGAGATTGCAGAAGCGGCACATGCGGATGTTTGTGCGTGAGCGTGTAAGCGTCCGGCGCGATTAGTCACCGGTGTCCAGATTGAGGCAGTTGTCCGATCTAAACGTTCCGTCTTTATGAGCCATTAATCTTCCACTGGGGCCATTTTCATTAAAGCACAGGAGCCACCAGCTACATGATGCTGCACCGCAGAAATTAATAACCTCCACATATCTGTCTTGCAAGGACCCCCTGACAACCACTCCCTGCACATCGGAGGAATGTGCTCTGGATGGAAGAGTTTCTTGGATTCCATTTTTATTAATTATTATATTTGACTTAAGCATGGGGGTCAGCAACCCGCAGCTTTTTTCACTCCCTGGACCTCTTTCAGAGATGTGTGAAAATGGAAAAAGATGAAGAAAAAAAATAATTTTGTGTGAAGCGACTGGGATGAGAATCAGAACCTCCAAGTCCGAGTCCATGGTTCTCGCCCGGAAAAGGGTGGAGTGCCATCTCCGGGTTGGGGAGGAGATCTTACCCCAAGTGGAGGAGTTCAAGTACCTCGGAGTCTTGTTCACGAGTGAGGGAAGAGTGGATGGTGAGATCGACAGGCGGCGTCTTCAGTAATGCGGACGCTGTATCGATCCGTTGCGGTGAAGAAGGAGCTGAGCCGGAAGGCAAAGCTCTCAATTTACCGGTCGATCTACGTTCCCATCCTCACCTATGGTCATGAGCTTTGGGTTATGACCGAAAGGACAAGATCACGGGTACAAGCGGCCGAAATGAGTTTGCTCCGCTGGGTGGTGGGGCTCTCCCTTAGAGATAGGGTGAGAAGCTCTGCCATCCGGGGGGAGCTCAAAGTAAAGCCGAGAGGAGCCAGGTGAGGTGGTTCGGGCATCTGGTCAGGATGCCACCCGAATGCCTCCCTGGCGTGTTTAGGGCACGTCCGACCGGTAGGAGGCCGCGGGGAAGACCCAGGACACGTTGGGAAGACTATGTCTCCCGGCTGGCCTGGGAACGCCTCGGGGTCCCACAGGAAGAGCTGGACGAAGTGGCTGGGGAGAGGGAAGTCTGGGCTTCCCTGCTTAGGATGCTGCCCCCGCGACCCAACCTCGGATAAGCGGAAGAAGATGGATGGATGTATGGACATTTTTGTTGTTAACTATTGTTAGAAATCCCACTGTTTATATTAAACATGCCTCACTGATGAGAGTATTTGGCAAGCACCGTTTTGTCCTACTAATTTCAGCGAACCTTGAACTCATCGTAGTTTGCTCACATGGACAAATTTCATCGTTGCTGCCACAGAAAGACGTGTTTTGTGCCACTCCTTCTTTGTCTCATTTTGTCCACCAAACAATGTATGCTGTGCGTGAATGCACAAAGGTGAACTTTGTTGATTTTATTAATTTGCTGGAGTGCTTATCAGGCATATTTAGCATTTAAGCATTTAAGTCCCATCTCATTTGTATAGGATAGGATAGGACAGGTCTTTATTGTCATTGCACAAATACAACAAAACTTTGTTTTCAGCACAAACCCATTCAAGATTAGACAAACAAACAGTGTACAGGGTTACAGAACAGGAACGCTGATAGGTCGCCACAAAGCGCCCTGTAAACGATGGGGAAAAAGGTAAAACGCTGGGGAAGGATGAGTAAAAAAATACAGGGGCCCAGTCTGGAGTGGGAAAAAACCTCCATATCAAAGCACATATACATATTACAATATACATCTCGAGATATCTAGCAACAGAGGGAAGGGAGTGCGGGGCCATGATGGTAGGGCCGCAGCTCTCAGGCGCTGACCATCCTTTCATCACCCCTATAGGATTTGCGTCGAGGGCGTTGGGTTGGGGGGGGGGGGGGGGGGGTATGTATGTGTGTGGCGTATATTTTTGTGGATGCATGTTTGTGTGTAAGCCTGCAGTGTGTCTCTTTTCCGCGGCCTTGATGCCGTGCAGTCGCTAGTCCAAAGTCAACAACAACAGGTGTGTGTCCATGAGAGACAAGAATGGGGTTTGTTGTGTCTTCCCTGCACTGTCCTTCGGGAGAGTCTCGAAGCCAGGGAAACAATCCAAGTTAGAATGGTTTGTATACGAGTAAAAATAAAATTTGCTTTTCACCCTAAATTGTTCATGACTGGTCCTCAAACCTGCGGGGCAGACAGTCCGATGTGATCCAAAATCACAAGAGTGTCCACAGTTCTTCGCTTTTCACTCTAAATTGTCTATCACTGGTCCTCAAATTCATCCTGCAGGGCAGACGGTCCGATGTTATCCAAATCACAAGGGAGTCCACCGTTCTTCCCGCATCCTCCAATCATTTGTGGCAGCTTTGGGGTACTTTGAAGACTGCCAGCAACTTCCAATTTGTCGACAAACCAGAGCAACGCTTACTCCAATCAGCAGATGTCCTGTTGTCATAATTCCAAATAGGTAGGTATCTTCACGTCCTCGACAGAAAAGGGTCGCCAGGCACGCGGCACTCCTTCTTTTCCCAAGAATCCGTCATGTGTCCAGCAACAACTGCTTCGTCATGACAAGCAGGTTCCTCTAAACCCAAGATCTTGTCAATTTCATTGAGGCCATTTAAATAGTTCCAATGTTGAGTTGGAGAGCAGTGCAAAAAGAGGCAACAAAAAAGTTAAGACAAGACAAGACAAAGAAGCAAGCAGGAGAGATAAGGGAGAGGGAAGGGGAGTGTCCGCCCTCGATGAGTGCCAGAGAGAAAAAGCTAGCTAAAACTAGCCTTTAAATAGACCCCCCCTTTTAGACCAGTTGATCTGCCGTCTCTTTTCTGCTCTGCCCCTCTCTCCTGCATGGAGAGGTTATTAGGCGACCACAGATGAAGCGCTAGCTGTTCAAAGTTGGAACCCTGTGTGGACCACTCATCTATGCATCAGTTGGGGACGTCTCTGAGCTGCTGACTTTTCTCCACTCAAGATGACACCTCTGCTGGCCCCACTATGGACTGGACTCTCACACTATTAACTAGATCCACTTGACGTCCATTGCACCGGTAGCCCAGGGGGGCCCTGATGTGGGATCTGAGCCGAGGATGTCGTTGTGGCGTGTGCAGCCCTTTGAGACACTTGTGATTAAGGGCTTGTGGAGAGAGATGTAGCCAGCGCTGCCTGCAGGAGCAACGGTCACCGCCTCTGTCCATGGTGCTGAGGACAGAGCACCATCAGACGGGGGTGTGGCAGTGCTGACGGCGAGACACAGCAGGCAGGTGATTCGATTTCGCAGGCGGTACGTGTTAATCTAATCATCTGTTGTCTTTAACAGTAAACGGCCGGGAGCAGAGGGAGAGAGAGGATACGGACGTGACTGAAAAGTCACGTTCTGCGAGAGAAACCTTTATTTTGAAAAACATATGATCATTTAAAACCTTGGACTGGGCTCCTGTGCCGTGTCTGACAATGGGACTGCGAGGAACCAACTTCCGCAGGGCTATATACATAAACTTTGATTGATTGATATTTTGTCAATCCATGACTGCAAGCTAATCGATGGTAACATGCTATTTAGGCTAGCTGTATGTACATATTGCATCATTATGCCTCGTTTGTGGGTATATTTGTGCTCATTTAATTTCCTTTACTTATGTCTTCTGTGTATTCAATTTATGTTTGCATGTCTCACGACACATTATCTGCATGTAATATTGGCTGCATTTCTCATAGTTGTTTGTGTGTCACGTTGTTCCAGACCACAGCAAACGTTACCCAGCTGCCTCCATTTTATGAATGATTTCCAATGTTGCAAAAATGTGTAGAATAGAGATGCGCGGTTTGCGGACACAACCGCGGAGTCCGCGGATAAACCGCGGGTCGGGCGGGTAAAAATAGATTTTAAATAGATGCGGGCGGTTGGCGGTTGAACCAATTTGTACATATATATACATAGTTAAATGTTGTTACCCACATACGAAAAACGAGCAGCACTCTTTGAAACAGTCAATTATTAATCAGGCACCGCGTCCCAGCAACAAGTGGCGCAAGTGAGCGCTCCTTCAGCGCAGCAGGGCGCATTTTAGAGGCCAGGCGCTCTCGCATGAATCCTGGCACTGTAGATGCCATTTTATTCCTGCATAGTGCTAACAAAAAAAAAAGTAAGTAGACATACGGTTGGATATGTTAAACGAATTAGTCTACGTTACCTAGGCTATACCAAATAAGCCCATGTCTAACCTATATTGAGTTCGGTCAGCTAAATAATGTTGATGGTTACGTGTTGTTTGGGCGCACTACAATGCAAAGGAATTAAGGCAATTGCGTTGTTTATTGTGTTTTTTTTCTATTCGGGATATACTACTATGTGTGAATAATTATTTGGCCTCGCTTTCAAGTGAAACGCATCTCCGATTGGCGACAATGTAAGGATATTTAGCCTGCTTTGTTTGTCGCGACCGTCTATTTTCATTATAATTCAAGTTTGATGATAAAGTGCAGTCTGATGGGTTTGATTGACCCCCTTCAGCTATTTGCCTTGGCCAACAAGTTGCAGGTAATGTATTATTATTATTTATTTAATTTATTTGTGTTTAAATAGAGATGACATACATATGTTATTGTATAATTTAAGTTTGTGCGCGTGATTGACAGCCTAAGGCTTATGAGGCACATTTTTTATTTATTTTTTTATTTAAACTTAAAAACGTATGAGCCTGTGCCTACAACATAGGCTATGTGTTTATCTTTATTTTCCTGCCTGTCGTTGACAATGGAGATTGTCTGATATTTTGTCATGGCTGCAGATCAATCAATAAAGGTTCATCTTTGTCGCAAAATTGTTCACCGCTTCACTGTGCACCCCGCCCTCGTCCCTATTTGAGCATTATAACGTTAACAAGTTAATATTCATTGAAATAAATTCAGAATTTTTTTTTTACCTAACGAAAATATAGGCCTAGTCTTTCTAAAACATTTTTTTTTAACTTCTTAAAAGCCTCGTTCTGCTTGCTGCAACAGCGCACACAAAGTGTGAGGAACGCACTATCTGAGGGCATTGGCAACAATAGTCAACACTTTCTTAATGGAAATGACAATGATATTATAATAATGATAAATAATATTATCACGCATTAATATCTCTTAGCCACGAATGCGTGGCCAAGAGATGCGTGGCACGCACTGAATGTCTCTGCTCCATTGGATCAGTCTCCTTTCTTTAACAGGCAAAAGCTTTCTAACCTCACTAATGCCTTGCATCGTCTATATTAGATATATAACAACGGGCGGGTGTGGTTTTGATAAAATGATGGTTCGGGTGATGGCGGATGGTTGACGACTTTTGTGATGCGGTTGCGGATGAAATAATTGCCTATCCGCGCATCTCTAGTGTAGAATAAAAATTTCAATACAACATTTCTGTCAACGAAGATTTTCGTCAGCCCTTGATAGTAGGCTAATATAGCTAACATAGACACTTACATCATGTGTTGCCTTCCTTATAACACTTACCGTATTTTCCGCACTATAAGGCGCACCGGATTATTAGCCGCACCTTCAATAAATGGCATATTTCATAACTTTGTCCACCAATAAGCCGCCCCGGACTATAAGCCGCGCCTACGCTGCGCTAAAGGGAATGTCAAAAAAACAGTCAGATAGGTCAGTCAAACTTTAATAATATATTAAAAACCAGCGTTCTAACAACTCTGTCCCAAAATGTATGCAAATGTGCAATCACAAACATAGTAAAATTCAAAATAGTGCAGAGCAATAGCAACATAATGTTGCTCGAACGTTAATGTCACAACACACAAAATAAACATAACGCTCACTTTCTGAAGTTATTCTTCATTCATAAATCCCTCGAATTTTTCTCCTTCGGTGTCCGAATTGAAAAGTTGGGCGAATGTCGTCCGGCGCTGCCTCTGTCTTAGTGAAGGTGTGTTCGCCTTCGGTCATCCATTGTTCCCACGCAGTTAGCAGTCTAGCTTCGAATGCCCTGTTGACACCAATATCTAGCGGCTGGAGGTCTTTTGTCAATCCACCCGGAATGACGGCGAGTATTGAATTAAGCGCGTAAGCGTGTCTCTCAATGTGATGTTATGAGCTAGCAAATATAACAACTACACTACCCAGCATGCAACGATAGTGACGAGCATGCGCGGTAGCCCTGAGAAGCGTTGTTGTATGCTGGCAGTTAGAATGTGGTTATGAGCACGCTGTGAGTAAACGTTGAGAACTCAGTTAACACGCCTCGTCTGCATTATTTATAATTAGACAGACAACACACTTATAGGAGCCATTTTGGGGTCTTTACATAAACACACAAATGGAAATGAAACGTCACATATCCCAGCATGCACCGCGTGCTTCTTCTTCTTCCGGGGCGGGTGGTTGCTTACAGTAGAAGAAGAAGCGCTTCCTGTTCTATGGGGGCGGGTGCTTACCTTGGCGGTTGCTTGCGTAGAAGAAGAAGCGCTTCCTGTTCTACCGGGAAAAAAGATGGCGGCTGTTTACCGAAGTTGCGAGATCGAAACTTTATGAAAATGAATCGTAATATTAATCCATATATAAAGCGCACCGGGTTAAAAGCCGCACTGTCAGCTTTTGAGTAAATTTGTGGTTTTTAGGTGCGGCTAATGGTGCGGAAAATACGGTATATAAGACTTTTAATTTTTCGCGGCTCCAGAGAGATTTTTGTTTTCTATTTTTGGTCCAATATGGCTCTTTCAACATTTTGGGTTGCTGACCCCTGACTTAAGCAGTTGGGGGAATAAACAAACTGCAAAAACAGTCCTCATTATGAATTTGTTGCTTGAGTGACACTGTGGCAAGTTTTGCCACTCAAGGATGGGACTTTCTCATTTCCTGTGGACAAGTGCAGTGTACTGTGGGTAACAAAATTAAATACAGTGGAAGATTTGTTCTATAAATTGCTGCCGGTCATCCATCACCTTCCGCAACAAAACTAAACACTTTTGTGAACTAAGTTTGGATGTTGCAGGCCTTTCTGCCCTCTATCAATGCCCTAAACTTGTTTTTTAATTGGTATGCAAGTTAAATGTTCCGGAGTTAGCATATTTGGTCACCAGTCAAATGTACTGCATGCTACTCCTAAGGAGCACACACCAACAACGTTTCCGTCAATGCCGCAACTGACCCGTGATTCATGCTGATTCTCCAAAAGACTTTCAATCAATATTAGACACAAAGTCAAGCCTCCCTCGTACTTCAGCTGCACAAAATACTGGCAACCAAGGACCTGGCCAGCGTGCACTTGTGTAGGAGAGGAGGTAAAGTGAGGCGGTATGACCCCGCCTCCAGTTCTGACCGGTCTGAGTGGCAAGACAAGCCGGTCCCAGCAGACTCTAAAGTGTGCAGCTTCTCTGAAATACATTTATGGCATGTCCAAAAGTATTCTAACAGTGATTCTCTTACAAACCCCGTTTCCATACGAGTTGGGAAATTGTGTTAGATACAGAGGTGGGTAGTAACGCGCTACATTTACTCCGTTACATCTACTTGAGTAACTTTTGGGATAAATTGTACTTCTAAGAGTAGTTTTAATGCAACATACTTTTACTTTTACTTAAGTATATTTATAGAGAAGGAACGCTACTTTTACTCCGCTACTTTTATCTACATTCAGCTCGCTACTCGCTACTAATTTTTATCGATCTGTTAATGCACGCTTTGTTTGTTTTGGTCTGTCAGACAGACCTTCATAGTGCCTGCCTTACTGGTGACGTTTCACTCCGTTCCACCAATCAGATGCAGTCACTGGTGACGTTGGACCAATCAAACAGAGCCAGGTGGTCACATGACCTGACTTAAACAAGTGGAAAAACTTATTGGGGTGTTACCATTTAGTGGTCAATTGTACGGAATATGTACTGTACTGTGCAATCTAATAATAAAAGTTCCAATCAATCAATCAAAAGTGTGAAGGAAAAAAGATACTTTTTTATTTTAACCGTACATCCCGTCAAAAGCCTAAAGACTGACTGCACAGTTCCTGTCTTCACAATAAAAGTGCCGCTCCATCGCGCCTGCGCTTTCAAAACAAGAGTCTCCGAAAGCCAGCGCAAACAAGCTAGCAAGCTAAGGAGTTTGACGCCAATATATTTCTTGTAAAGTGTATAAAAACGAATATGGAAGCTGGACAAATAAGATGCCAAAAACCAACCACTTTCATGTGGTATTAGACAGAAAGGAGGAACTTTTCTTCTCCTCCATTTGAAAACGTGGACATTATCATCACTACTGTCTGATTACAATCAATGTAAGTCATCAGAATCAGGTAATACACCAACTTATATTCTTGTCTTCATGAAAGAAAGGAATCTATATGTGTTAAACATGCATGTATATTCATTAAAACACCTTTAACATGTAAACAAAAACAGCTAAATAAATACATATAAATTATATACTGTATATATCAATGTATATATATATATATATATATGTGTGTGTGTGTGTGTATGTTACTCATCAGTTACTCAGTACTTGAGTAGTTTTTTCACAACATACTTTTTACTTTTACTCAAGTAAATATTTGGGTGACTACTCCTTACTTTCACTTGAGTAATAAATCTCTAAAGTAACAGTACTCTTACTTGAGTACAATTTCTGGCTACTCTACCCACCTCTGGTTAGATGTAAATATAAACGGAATACAATGATCTGCAAATCCTTTTCAACCCATATTCAACTGAATGCACTACAAATACAAGATATTTGATGTTCAAACTTTTTTTTTTTGCAAATAATAATTAACTTTGAAATTTGATGCCAGCAACACGTGACAAAGAAGTTGGGAAAGGTAGCAATAAATACTGATAAAGTTGAGGAATGCTCATCAAACACTTATTTGGAACATCCCACAGGTGAACAGGCAAACACTATTGACTAGATCCAGCTGTGAACAATTGGGCTCCGTGTAAAACAGACCTAAGGGGAACATTATCACCAGACCTATGTAAGCGTCAATATATACCTTGATGTTGCAGAAAAAAGACCATATATTTTTTTAACCGATTTCCGAACTCTAAATGGGTGAATTTTGGCGAATTAAACGCCTTTCTAATATTCGCTCTCGGATGTGACGTCACATTGGGAAGCAATTCGCCATTTTCTCAAACACCGAGTCAAATCAGCTCTGTTATTTTCCGTTTTTTCGACTGTTTTCCGTACCTTGGAGACATCATGCCTCGTCGGTGTGTTGTCGGAGGGTGTAACAACACCAACAGGGACGGATTCAAGTTGCACCAGTGGCCCAAAGATACGAAAGTGGCAAGAAATTGGATGTTTGTTCCGCACACTTTACCGACGAAAGCTATGCTACGACAGAGATGGCAAGAATGTGTGGATATCCTGCGACACTCAAAGCAGATGCATTTCCAACGATAAAGTCAAAGAAATCTGCCGCCAGACACCCATTGAATCTGCCGGAGTGAGGTGAGCTATTCAGGGACAAAGGACCTCGGTGGCATGGCAAGCAATGGCGGCAGTTTGTTCCCGCAGACGAGCGAGCTAAACCCCCTGGATGTCTTGGCTCACACCGTCCCGAAGATGATCAAGAGAAGAATATCGACCCTAGCTTCCCTGGCCTGCTGACATCAACTCCAAAACTGGACAGATCAGCTTTCAGGAAAAGAGCGCGGATGAGGGTATGTCTACAGAATATATTACTTGATGTATATTGGGCTGTTTGCACTCTCAAAGTGCATGTTGTTGCCAAATGTATTCCATATGCTGTAAACCTAGTTCATAGTTGTTAGTTTCCTTTAATGCCAAACAAACACATACAAATCGTTGGTTAGAAGGCCATCGCCGAATTCGTCCTCGCTTTCTCCCGTGTCGCTGGCTGTCGTGTTGTTTTCGTCGGTTTCGCTTGCATACGGTTCAAACCGATATGGCTCAATAGCTTCAGTTTCTTCTTCAATTTTGTTTTCGCTACCTGCCTCCACACTACAACCATCCGTTTCAATATATGCGGAATCTGTTGAAATCCGAGTCTGAATCCGAGCTAATGTCGCTATAGCTTGCTGTTCTTTCCGCCATGTTTGTTTGTATCGGCATCACTATGTGACGTCACAGGAAAATGGACGAGTGTTTATAACGATGGTTAAAATCAGGCACTTTGAAGCTTTTTTTAGGGATATTGCGTGATGGGTAAAACTTTGAAAAAAACTTCGAAAAATAAAATAAGCCACTGGGAACTGATTTTTAATGGTTTTAACCCTTCTGAAATTGTGATAATGTTCCCCTTTAAGAACATTCCTGGTGAAAGAGGTCCCGTGTTGACAAACACGAGCGCGATGACTAATGTATGCAAGCAACGCCTTCACGTTGTTGTTTTTTCCGCACACTATTTGCGGCGCATGTTCCCACTTGAACTCCCCCATACATCAGTCTCATAAAGCAACCTGACATGCTGAGTGCTCTCGCCGTCTCCCACTGATGATGTCATCCACCTCTGCCGAGAGGACCTTGCGTGCACTCGGTGCCAGATGACCTTGCCTCTCCATCCTTGGCAGACATGAATCAGTCGAAGCGGAAGAACCGCCCTCCCTGTGCAATGTGGGTGGTGGCGTTGCAGTGAGAGG
This sequence comes from Nerophis lumbriciformis, assembly GCF_033978685.3. Classification (NCBI taxonomy): domain Eukaryota; kingdom Metazoa; phylum Chordata; class Actinopteri; order Syngnathiformes; family Syngnathidae; genus Nerophis; species Nerophis lumbriciformis. The sequence continues at coordinate 1,596,483 of NC_084570.2, read as the reverse complement.
GTTGCTTCGGGTGGGGTTCACTCATTGAACAAGTTCATTTCGCCTTTGGGCTATTTGCTTATTTTGAATGTGGATTGCCGAGCTCTAGGGTATTTCTGTTCTCAGCAAAATCAGGGGGGCTTTAGGTCACGGTCTGTGCAAAACCAGGGACTACCAAGATTAAATCCAAGCCTCTTTGTTGTCCAACCAACCGATTGTCGGTAGAGCGCCACAGAGTTCTCGACTGTGTGGCAGTGAGAAGCTGCAGTGAAGGTGTTTGTCCTTCGATTAAAGGGGAACATTATCACAATTTCAGAATTGTTAAAACCATTAAAAATCAGTTCCCAGTGGCTTATTATATCTTTCAAAGTTTTTTTCAAAATTTTACCCATCACGCAATATCCCTAAAAAAAGCTTCAAAGTGCCTGATTTTAACCATCGTTATAAACACCCGTCCATTTTCCTGTGACGTCACATAGTGAAGCCAACACAAACAAACATGGCGGAGAGAACAGCAAGATATAGCGACATTAGCTCGGATTCAGACTCGGATTTCAGTGGCTTAAGCGATTCAACAGATTACGAATGTATTGAAACGGATGGTTGTAGTGTGGAGGCAGGTAGCGAAAACGAAATTGAAGAAGAAACTGAAGCTATTGAGCCATATCGGTTTGAACCGTATGCAAGCGAAACCGACGAAAACGACACGACAGCCAGCGACACGGGAGAAAGCGAGGACGAATTCGGCGATGGCCTTCTAACCAACGATTGGTATGTGTTTGTTTGGCATTAAAGGAAACTAACAACTATGAACTAGGTTTATAGCATATTAAATACATTTGGCAACAACATGCACTTTGAGAGTGCAGACAGCCCAGTTTTCATCAATTAATATATTCTGTAGACATACCCTCATCCGCGCTCTTTTCCTGAAAGCTGATCTGTCCAGTTTTGGAGTTGATGTCAGCAGGCCAGGGAAGCTAGGGTCGATGTGAGCCAAGACATCTAGGGGGTTTAGCTCGCTCGTCTGCAGGAACAAACTTTCGCCATTGCTTGCCGTGCTACCGAGGTCCTTTGTCCCTGAATTGCTCACACACTCCGGCAGATGCAATGGGGGTCTGGCGGCAAATTTATTTGACTTTATCGTTGGAAATGCATCTGCTTTGAGTGTCGCAGGATATCCACACATTCTTGCCATCTCTGTCGTAGCATAGCTTTCGTCGGTAAAGTGTGCGGAACAAACGACTGACCATTTTCTTCGGCTTTCCCCACACCCTCGTATTTTGAACACATTTCGTCCAATTTCTTGCCACTTTCGCATCTTTGGGCCACTGGTGCAACTTGAATCCGTCCCTGTTCGTGTTGTTACACCCTCCGACAACACACCGACGAGACATGATGTCTCCAAGGTACGGAAAACAGTCGAATAAAACGGAAAATAACAGAGCTGATTCGACTCGGTGTTTGAGAAAATGGCAGATTGCTTCCCGATGTGACGTCACAACGAGAGCGAATAATAGAAAGGCGTTTAATTCGCCAAAATTCACCCATTTAGAGTTCGGAAATTGGTTAAAAATATATATGGTCTTTTTTCTGCAACATCAAGGTATATATTGACGCTTACATAGGTCTGGTGATAATGTTCCCCTTTAACTCGTTCTACAATCAAGTCTTGATGTTTCCCAAGTGGTGAGCACTCCTAGGACGAAAGCACTGTCAGAGACAGTTCCACCATCTGTTTGCATCAGTGTTAAATAATTCAACATTATTATTCTTACACAAAGCTCAGTTTCTTTATCCATAGCACCATTTTCACAGCTGCACCGCAGCTCCCACAAATGCCCCCCAAAAAAAGGGAATTCTCAGCGTCTTCCTGGCCTCACAGGTGCCTTCGTGTGAGTGAGGGAGACAGAGAGAGTTAAGGAGAGAAAAGAGCAAAAGAGCAAAGGAAAAAAAATATGCTTTAATGGATTTATGCAAATGAAGGTAGAGTGGTAATCCTCGGGCTATATCCCACCAGAGATGTGAACCTCACAGCTGTGTACAACAGGGGATCCAAAGCGCATATTTCCTTTCCGCCTGTACACACAAAGCTCTGATAGCTATACGTCCCTGTCCATAGAGTGTGAATTAAGTCTCTTCGCCATGCCCACACCCCCCACTCAACATCACACACCTGGCCTGTTTTCCAACCCTGATCCTTGTTTCCCTGCCTATGAGCGGATGGCAGCCACAAAGCTAGAGTTTATCAGAAAGCACACTTGTTGCATTTACAAACTCTACCTCGGCTTGTCTCCGATGTTTTGGTTGTATTTTTTTTATTTAATGCACGGTTATAGGTTGGTATGTGCTTTTAAATTCCCTAACCCGTTCGTCAAACAACACCCCGCCCCACTCCGATGGCAAGCATCCGCAAAACTACCCACAACCCCCTGCTGCTTGTTTACAGCAACCACAGAGGGAGGGGGATAGTAGCATGGCTCACAGGAAGGGCAGGCTGCAGACAAGACAGTGGGAGAGAGAAAAAAAAGGAGGGGTATGCACAAGATTTTTGTGAATTTTCACTGGATGGTTGAACTTAACCCAAACAACAAGAAACAATATGTCTGCACTGATTTCATCCAAAGGCAATCAGCAAAGTCCAACAGCAGAACTGTGACGTCTCGCCAGCAGGGCAGCATCCAAGGATTCTTAACTTAACCCTTGTGTGGTGTTCGGGTCTGTGGGACCCGTTTTCATTTTTTCATTAAAAGAAAAATGATACAATTAATAAATTTTTCTAACTAAGACTCAATGACTTTGGCTCATTTTCTGTGAAGAACATACATATTTAATGACCACACACCATACACCCCCCCTACACATTTCTATTACATATAGGGACGGCATGGCGCAGTGGGAGAGTGGCCGTGCGCAACCCGAGGGTCCCTGGTTCAATCCCCACCTAGTACCAACCTCGTCATGTCCGTTGTGTCCTGAGCAAGACACTTCACCCTTGCTCCTGATGGGTGCTGGTTAGCGCCTTGCATGGCAGCTCCCTCCATCAGTGTGTGAATGTGTGTGTGAATGGGTAAATGTGGAAGTAGTGTCAAAGTGCTTTGAGTACCTTTAAGGTAGAAAAGCGCTATACAAGTACAACCCATTTATTTATTTACATATAAGATGTGCGGGTCCACTGGACCCGGGGCTAATAGAAGTGTGGAAATTGATGTTCTGTGTACCACACGCACACACACTCACAAACAGACACACACACACACACACACACACACACACACACACACACACACACACACACACACACACACACAGCAGGCCTAGACAGGAGGAGGACAGAGTGTAGGTACACAGAACATCAGAGAGTCAATTGTGCGAGAAAATGAGAGCAGACAGTGTTGACAAACAATGTTGAAACCGCAGGTGCAGAAACACAAAAGAAGAATCCCTGTGGGATGCAGAAACTGGCAGATAAATTTTCCGTGCAACGTTCATATTGTTGTTACTCTGCCAGCGTTTGTGGGTCTGATGGACCCGTTGCATTTTGTGGCTTTTAATGCCTCACAATCAAACACTTTTATGTTAAAATACTGAACAGATGTTTACCTTATCCCAATAAACATATGTTCAGTATTTTAACATACAATTGTTTGATTGTGAGGCATTAAAAGCCACAAAATGCAACGGGTCCATCAGACCCACAAACGCTGGCTGAGTAACAACAATGTGAACATTACACAAGGGTTAAAGTACCAGTCGAGTGGAAAAACAAGTTGCCTCTATATTGAAGCTATTATCATATACTGTATATCTGATGTATGACACCGAAGGACTTACAGAGTTTGCGAGATAATAGATATGATCAAAATAGTATCAATCATAGATTCCTGAGCCGTTTTGAGAGATAATCAATTAATCATCCATCCATCCATCTTCTTCCGCTTATCCGAGGTCAGGTCGCGGGGGCAGCAGCCTAAGCAGGGAAGCCCAGACTTCCCTCTCCCCAGCCACTTCGTCCAGCTCCTCCCGGGGGATCCCGAGGCGTTCCCAGGCCAGCCGGGAGACATAGTCTTCCCAACGTGTCCTGGGTCTTCCCCGTGGCCTCCTGCCGGTCGGATGTGCCCTAAACACCTCCCTAGGGAGGCGTTCGGGTGGCAAACTGACCAGATGCCCGAACCACCTCATCTGGCTCCTTTCCATGCGGAGGAGCAGCGGCTTTACTTTGAGCTCCCCCCGGATGACAGAGCTTCTCACCCTATCTCTAAGGGAGAGCCCCGCCACCCGGCGGAGGAATCTCATTCCGGCCGCTTGTACCCGTGATCTTGTCCATTCGGTCATGACCCAAAGCTCATGACCATAGGTGAGGATGGGAACGTAGATCGACCGGTAAATCGAGAGCTTTGCCTTCCGGCTCAGCTCCTTCTTCACCACAACAGATCGATACAGCGTCCGCATTACTGAAGACGCCGCACCGATCCGCCTGTCGATCTCACGATCCACTCTTCCCTCACTCGTGAACAAGACTCCGAGGTACTTGAACTCCTCCACTTGGGGTAAGATCTCCTCCCCTACCCGGAGATGGCACTCCACCCTTTTCCGGGCGAGAACCATGGACTCGGACTTGGAGGTGCTGATTCCCATCCCAGTCGCTTCACACTCGGCTGCGAACCGATCCAGTGAGAGCTGAAGATCTTGGCCAGATGAAGCCATCAGGACCACATCATCTGCAAAAAGCAGAGACCTAATCTTGCAGCCACCAAACCAGATACCCTCAACGCCCAACCCTCACTGGAAACGGGTCCGACTTACTGCCAGCAATGCAGACCAAACTCTGACACTGATTATACAGTTAATCAATTAATCAATCAAAGTTAATTTATATATCCCTAAATCACAAGTGTCTCAAAGGGCTGCACAAGCCACAACGACATCCTCGGCTCAGAACCCACATCAGGGCAAGAAAAAACTCAACCCAATGGGATACAATGAGAAACTTTGGAGGGGACCGCAGATGTGGGGCTACCCTGGGCGACCGGTGCAATGGACGTCAAGTGGATCTAGTTAATAGTGTGAGATTCCAGTCCATAGTGGGGCCAGCAGGAGATCAGACAAGTCAGCAGCGCAGAGACGTCCCCAACTGATGCACAGAAGAGTGGTCCACCCCGGTTCCGGACTTTGAACGGCTAGCGCGTCATCTGTGGTCACCTAATAACCTCTCCACGCAGGAGAGGGGGGCAGAGCAGAAATGAGACGGCAGATCAACTGGTCTAAAAGGGGGGTCTATTTAAAGGCTACTGTATACAAATGAGTTTTAAGATGGGACTTAAATGCTTAAATGCCAAACATGCCTGATAAGCACTGCAACAAATTAATAAAATCAACAAAGCTCACCTTTGTGCATTCACGCACAGGATAAAACGTTTGGTGGACAAAATGAGACAAAGAAAGAGGCTAGTGTATACAAATGAGTTTTAAGATGGGATTTAAATGCTTCTACTGAGGTAGCATCTCTAACTAATGAGCAAGCCAATCACATGATCGCGTGACGTAGCGGTATAAACCATAGATCCCTTCATCACCAACAATGCAAATCATGCAGACTGTGCCGTCTTTGTCATCTGCATGGCGGCGCAAGGTCGACTGGTCCATGGTTATGTTTCAAAAATATATTTCAATAAGTTGTTATGGATGGAACACAAATACTGCTGTTTCACGTGGATGTGGGGTACAGTCGGAACCCAAATGGCAAAGCCTGAGTGAGCCGTACGAGAGTCTCTGACCATAAGTGTCGAATGCTTAGGCTGGGCTTGTAAGGCCAATCAAAGGCAAGCAATTCAATCATGTTTGACAAAACTGATGTTGGAACATAACACCGCCGCTCTCGCGGGGAAGGAGTCTCGTTTAGTATATGAGGTAGAACATCACATATTTGATATAGTCAAGATCACAGGAGGTAGCAGACTCTGTAAGAACAATGACTGCTGGGAATACCCAACATGCCGTCTTTAACGTCCAACCAAAGACTAACGAACAAAGCGTCAAACACATAAAGCTATAGTCATATAAATGAATTACTCCCTCCTCGCGCTGTGCACTTAACAGGCTTATTTAAACATTTCTTAAAGTGTCAATGAAAAAGAGCTTTCACATTTCTGTATACAGACTGGATGTTGATGAATATACGATCATGTGATTCGTATGGCACGGGTATGAGCAATCGGTGAAGCATATGTTGACTCAGAAACAATTCAACTAAGAATTTGTCCCCACCCGAAAATCCAGCTTTCAAGAAGTTTATTGTATGCCAAAAAGTGTCATAAAGGTATAAAGTATAGTTTGCACTATGTCATAATAAATAACTTTAGGCAAATTCTCTAATTACGAATGTTAGTTGTTCAAACTACACACAACTTCAACTCACACACTGTCACACAGACAACCCTGCACAGACATACCCCAATTCAATTAAAATGTACTTTGGAGGCCTAATGGAAATTGATCAGTGATTCAGATCAACTCAGGTTAATCCAATTAATCAATGCTTGCTGATTGGGATGGTGGCAGATGGAGAAAATAAAATGCATCTCCTTTGGTCTCAACTGTCCTCTGCAGACCAAGGATAACCTATTCCAACACCCAAGGTTCAAACGGAATTTTAAACTGGTGAGTCACCTTCAGGTGTGCTTGCTTGTAGTGCTGGGGACCGGATTTGGTACTTTTATTGGTACCACCAAGTACCAATTCACGCAAAATCAAACGGCACCAATTTTCGATACATGGGTTGCACATGACTTATTGTCCGATGGCAGACTCGCACCGGCGAAAGCACATGGCACCTCCCTCGAGGTCAAGAGTAGTAAACCAATGGCTCAGAAGCTAACTGTAGCTCTTTTGATGACTACATCTGGCTCGCAGATAAATGATACCATCTTAAAACATTCTCAAGCGTTTTAATCCTTCCATCGATTCTCTATCGCTTGAGTTCACGCCAGAGTTCGGCTCCAGCTACCTTCAAGGCCTAGAGGGGAACTGCACTTTTTTTTGGAACTTTGAGTAAAAAAAGGTTCGGTATCAGACTGGGCTCCTGGGGAGGGGCTCCAGACTCAATCCAATAAAAAAAACTCAATAGCCATAAGCATACATAAACATGTTACATAGAATCCACAAAACTTGCAACAGAGGGGAGACAGTGGGGTCTACGGTGGCAGGCTGCTGCTATCTAAAGCGCTGCTCAGCCGTCCATCACCCCTACCATGTGGGGTGAAGCGTCGAAGGCATGGGATAGGGGTGGGGATTGTGTGTGTGGCGTGTCTTTTTCAGGGATGCATGTTGTCTCTGTTCTGCGACCTTGGTGCTCTTGCAACCCCCAGTCAGTCCAAAGTCATCAACAACCGGTATTTGTCCATGAGAGACAAAGAAGTAGTTTTTTGTGTCTTCGCTGCACTGTCTTTCGGGAGAGTCTCGAAGCCCGGGAAACAATCCAAGTTAGAATGTTTTGTTTGCGAGCGAAAATAACATTTGCTTTTCACTCTAAATTGTCTATCACTGGTCCTCAAATTCATCCTGCAGGCCAGACGGTCCGATGTTATCCAAATCACAAGAGAGTCCACAGTTCTGCCCGTATCCTCCAATCATTTGTGGCAGCTTCAGAGTACTTTGAAGGCTGCCAGCATCTTCCAATTTGTCGACAAACCAGAGCAACGCTTACTCCAATCAGCAGATGTCCTGTTGTCATAATTCCGAATAGGTAGATATCTTCAACGTCCTCTACTGAAAGGATCGCCAAGAGTCTGTTGTGTGTCCAGCAACAACCGCTCCGTCAAGTCAGGCAGGTTCCCCCAAACCTGAGATCTTTCATTTAGAAGCCAGTTAATCAGTTTGTTTAGATTTGGAGAGCAGTGCAAAAGGAGGCAACAGGAAAGTTAAGACAAGACAAAGAAGCAAGCGGGAGGGATAAGGGAGAGGGAAAGGGAGCGTCCGCCCTCGATGAGTGCCAGTGAGAAAAAGATTTATAGAGGCACCGTGATCACTTCCTGTGTGCCGATGTTTATATCATCAACTCATCAGTTGCTTCCTCGCTTCCCTGCTCCCTGTAAGTTTATTATAAATCATAAATCATGCCTCTCACCTGGACAGAAGGTGGCTGTTGATATAATCCGACAAGTTGGGACACGTTGAGAGCCATACTGGACTTGGAACTGGCGATGACTACACAAAAAGCACTTGTTCACCACCACTCCTTTTCTTAGTGAGGATTATGAGACTTTCTTCATCTAAATGGGAATATATGAACATCCCACACTGCAAAAACTGAAATCTAAGTAAGATGAAATATCTCAAATAAGGCTGATATTTGCTTATTTTCTGTCTAATAAGATACATCTTCTCACTAAGCAGATTTTATGCTAGAGTGTTTTACTTGTTTTAAGTATTTTGGTCCTAAATGATCTCAGTAAGATATTACAGCTTGTTGCTGAGATTTGATGACCTATATTGAGTAAAACATGCTTGAAACTAGAATATCAACTGTTGCAAAGCTGTGTCATCAACACTCACAAGTATAAAACTACTTTTTTAAAGTAATACTTTCTTATTTCAAGCATGAAAAACAAATCATGAATTTGACACAATTGTGTCTCATAATTAAAACAGATGACAGCCAAATGGACTTTTTTGTTTTATTTTCAATGAAACAATAGAAAATAGGTACTCATATAGTAGTGCAGTTGGCACAGTACAGTAAACGGACAGTTAATATTTAAACATGTGACATTTCTAACAATTTTGAACAGAAATAGTTCATGCACATTCAGATAAATTCCTCAAAATAACAATTAAAACAATTTTGGTCGGGGCCCGGGCTGTATATATGCGCACTAATGACTGAAAGAGCACGCACTTGGCGCGATGATGTCATGTTATCCATGGAAAAATGCATTTTTAGACAATATGATTTGCCTGAGCGGCTAGGAGACCCCGAGAGTAACAAGCGGTTGCCTTGTTGCCTTTCCATTAAGAACAATAAATTAGTTTTTAGTATAAGTTTGCTGGTTTCAAGAAATGTAATGCCGAGCGCATATCATTATGTCAAGACAATGGCACTAGCAATTACTTAATTTAAGAATATTTTTCAACATATTGAGCAAAAAGGTCTCTTTTATTTCTATCAAGAAAAGTACAGTTGTTATTAGTGAGAATATACTTATTTTAAGGTATTTTTGGGCTCATTGAGGTTAGCTAATTTTACTTGTTTTGGAAAGTCTTGACAAGCCACATTTTCTTGTTCTATTGGCAGATAATTTTGCTTAGTTCAAATAAAATACCCCTCATTTTTGTATTTTTTTTCTTGTTTTTGAACACTGACTTTTTGCAGTGCAACAGTCGGCATCTTAATGACAGCAGACCTTATACAGTAAGTGATGTTTTATTATGTTTGTTGGCTCTCTTAAAGTCTGCAGTGAGCTGAAATTAGTGACGAAAAAAAATTAAAAGCAAACGTTGAGATGCGTTTTTGAAATTAATACACACACACATACACATATGTTACTTCAAATCAAATCAAATCAACTTTATTTATAGAGCACATTTAAAATTTACCACAGGGGTAGCCAAAGTGCTGTACAATGAGCAGGTTAAAAGATAAAACGAGTACTGAGCAAACACAACACAACACAAACAGAACACGATAAAACATAAATAATTAAAATAGAATTAATAAAAACATAAAAAACTGGATCACAGCAGGTGTATTATAAGGCGCCATTGCAGGATGGATATCACTCAGTGTTAAAAGCCATGGAATAAAAGTATGTTTTTAAGAGAGATTTAAAAACAGGAAGAGAGGAGGCTTGTCTAACACTCAGGGGTAGGTCGTTCCAGAGCTTGGGAGCAGCAACGGCGAAAGCTCTGTCACCTCTAAGCTTCAGCCTTGTGTCAGGGACCGTCAACAGCAGCTGATCGGATGATCTTAAGGATCGGGTACTTTCCCAACAGCTGCTTTAAAACCCGCCTCGCCAAATGTGGCGATTAGTATTAGCACCTTTGCTTCAAACCCAGGTAAACAAACCCTTTATTTATTGAATCAAAAATACTGAAATTACATGACATAGTGAATTTTGCAAAAGGGCTAAAACTATACACAAAGCAAACTATAATCTGCTATCCAAGAATATACAACAATTCTTCTCAACAAAAGAAGAGAAATATAAACTTAGAGACAAATGTAATTCAAAACATTTGTACGCAGTACATTGACTAGTGCCCATTTATTGTCAATGGGGAGAAAATTCCAGGAAATTCCGGGAAAACCAGGAATTTTGGGGAAGAGAAAATATGTTTTGTGTTAGATATATGGGAGAGTAGTGTGTGGATGGTTGAAAGGTCGGAATTGGGTTTAAAAATGGTGCAACATTTGATGAATTTAGAGCACTGTAGAACTATGACTATGTCAATTCATTTGAATGGGAATTTCTTGGAAACGTGGGAATTTTAGAAAATAATGATACTAGCACATTTGTCCTAGATGATATTAATGGGTTGGTGTTAGACGTTTTGAAATCGGTTCGACAAATGTTGACGTAGTAACAGTTTGACTTGAGAATGGGTATTTCGGAATTCCTGGAATTTCTGGAAAACCGTGAATTTTTACAAGAAAAAAAATAAGAGTGTTTGTTGTCCCAACTAAGAGGAATGATTTGAAGGTGGAATGGTCAAAAACGGTTGACAAATGTAAACTGGGAAAACTTTCCAGATAAATTCCAGGAATTGTTTTGAACTTGGAAAATGGGAGGTTTTTTTGTCCAGGGTAAGTGGAGTGTGTGGATGTTGGAACGGTTCATATCGGTTAAGAAATGTGGGATATGGAGTAGATTGTATAATGCCCATTCATTGTCAATGGAGAGAAAATACCGGGAAATTCTGGGGAAACCTGGAATTTTGGGGAAGGGAAAACATGTTTTGCGTTCGATACATGGGAGAGTAGTGTGTGTGGATGGTTGTAAGATCGGAATTGGGTTTAAAAATGGTGCACATTTTTGATAATTTAGGGCACTGTAGAACTATGAATGAATCAATTCATTTGAATGGGAATTTCCTGGAAATGTAGGAATTACGGGAATTTTGGAAATATTGATACTAGCACAATTGTCCTAGATGATGTGAATGGGTTGGTGCTAGACGTTTTGGAATCGGTTGAATAATGTTGACGTAGTAACAGTTTGACTTGAGAATGGGTATTTCGTAATTCCTGGAATTTCGTGAAAATCTGGGAATTTGTCCGAAAAAAAAATTAGCATCTGCACACTTAAGACCTTCAGTATATCAGTATGTGGAATTAAATTATGGAATAGATAGATAGTAATGTATTGGTTCCTTCAGGAGAGTTCCCTCAGGAATTTTCATTTTTTATTGTTATTTATTAATTTGTTTTTATAGATAATGTGGATAGATACTAATGAATGGATTAAGAAAATAAATCAAACAATGTACTAATATGATCCACTTCAAAAACTCTTCAAACTTAAAATGTTTACAAAGTACAAAGAAGAAGAACCATGATAAACGTTCTGAATTTATCTCATCCATCCATTCATTTTTTAAATGATCTTACTCATCTCACCATATGAAATATAACTTACTTCACCAAGTATTATTTATGCATTTATTTATTTTTATTGTTATTACTTATGGAGTGTATTGTGAATAAATTGAGAACAGGAAGTGAACAAACGTTTTAGCAAATGTTATGTAAAGGAAAAGGGGTAGGATTAAATAAGCTCTGCTTCTTCCTACTCATTTTTGAACATGTTGAATAGAGAAACTGGAAATTGTGATGTGTCATGTTGTATGCATGCACGTTCAAAATAAACTCAAACTCAACTCAACTCAACATTTAATTAATAAGCATTCAGATCTGCACATGGAATTATAAAAAAAGTGACAGGTAATAATGTAGTTGTTACACCTGTCCTGCTGTTCGGTCCGGTGCAGACTGTAGTCGAGGAGCAACAGGGAAGACGTTCCCTTAAGGGTCGATGCCATTTAAATGCCTTTTAATATATATTTTAACCTTGGAAAATTGTTCTTTGACTGTGAGTGTTTAATGTAGTCTAAGATAGTCAAACCTCGGATTCAGGAGAAACAGTGTGGTTTTCATCCTGGTCGTGGAACTGTGGACCAGCTCTATACTCTCGGCAGGGTCCTTGAGGGTGCATGGGAGTTTGCCCAACCAGTCTACATGTGCTTTGTGGACTTGGAGAAGGCATTCGACCGTGTCCCTCGGGAAGTCCTGTGGGGAGTGCTCAGAGAGTATGGGGTTTCGGACTGTCAGATTGTGGCGGTCCGCTCCCTGTTTGCTCAGTGCCAGAGCTTGGTTCGTATTGCCGGCAGTAAGTCGGACATGTTTCCGGTGAGGGTTGGACTCTGCCAAGGCTGCCCTTTGTCACCGATTCTGTTCATAACTTTTATGGACAGAATTTCTAGGTGCAGTCAAGGCGTTGAGGGGATCCGGTTTGGTGGCTGCAGGATTAGGTCTCTGCTTTTTGCAGATGATGTGGTCCTGATGGCTTCATCTGGCCAGGATTTTCAGCTCTCACTGGATCGGTTCGCAGCTGAGTGTGAAGCGACTGGGATTAGAATCAGCACCTCCAAGTCCGAGTCCATGGTTCTCGCCCGGAAAAGGGTGGAGTGCCATCTCCGGGTTGGGGAGGAGATCTTGCCCCAAGTGGAGGAGTTCAAGTACCTCGGAGTCTTGTTCACGAGTGAGGGAAGAGTGGATCGTGAGATCGACAGGCGGATCGGTGCGGCGTCTTCAGAAATGTGGACGCTGTATCGATCCGTTGTGGTGAAGAAGGAGCTGAGCCGGAAGGCAACGCTCTCAATTTACCGGTCGATCTACGTTCCCATCCTCACCTATGGTCATGAGCTTTGGGTTATGACCGAAAGGACAAGATCACGGGTACAAGCGGCCGAAATGAGTTTCCTCCGCCGGGTGGCGGGGCTCTCCCTTAGAGATAGGGTGAGAAGCTCTGCCATCCGGGAGGAGCTCAAAGTAAAGCCGCTGCTCCTCCACATCGAGAGGAGCCAGATGAGGTGGTTCGGGCATCTGGTCAGGATGCCACCCGAGCGCCTCCCTAGGGAGGTGTTCAGGGCACGTCCGACCGGTAGGAGGCCACGGGGAAGACCCAGGACACGTTGGGAAGACTATGTCTCCCGGCTGGCCTGGGAACGCCTCGGGATCCCCCGGGAGGAGCTGGACGAAGTGGCTGGGGAGAGGGAAGTCTGGGCTTCCCTGCTTAGGCTGCTGCCCCCGCGACCCGACCTCGGATAAGCGGAAGAAGATGTATGGATGGATGCATGGATAGTCTGATAAAATAAAGCCAATATTGACATTTTTCGTAGTTATTTGGAAAAGTATCTATATACATTTTGGTACCGGTACTAATTTATTGGTATCGGGACAACCTTAGTACCAGGACATGTGGCGAATACACTTAAAATAACAATGAAACAGGTATAGTATTGTGGTCTCCACTTTTCAAAACACAGCTTGTTTTGTGCAATGTGGCACAACAGACATAAAGCATCAAAATGTAAGATTTAGAATCAAGACAAATGAGTGAGTAAATAAGTGGTGAGGCTAAACAATTGTTTTAATCACATTATAGAGTGTGTAAAAATATTTCTGCAGCGACAACTTTCCATGCAATAAATAATGTCGACGATTAAGCCACAAATGCCAATAAAAACAACTTGTCAGATAGTCTTAAGTCCCCCTTTTAGTGACCACACACTTGTGCAAAAGTGTCCCGAGTGAATATATTTATGGATTTATAATATGGTTATGGCTCCCCACGGATTCAGGCGCGGCGAGATTAAAGGAGAGAGCGAGGAGCGGCGGTGGATAGAAAGTAAAGCAGAGAGGAACAACAGGAAATGAGAGAGGAAATAAGAGCCGATTGCATGGAAGACCACCATACTGTGGCTAATTAACCAAACTATTTGACCTTTCCGGACCGCAAAGCGTGGCTCCGTCTCCTCTCATCTGCACGTGCCACAAATCTCTTCGAGGTTGCTTGATGCAGGAAACAAAGATGCGACATTCCTCACAAGAGCAATATTTGAATAAGGAACGGTACTCTTTGTTGGCGTATTTTGGGTTTACCACAGTACTTTTTTTAATACTATGTCATACTTGCCAACCTTGAGACCTCCAATTTCGGGAGGTGGGGGGTGGGGGGTGGGTGCGGGGGCGTGTTTGGGAGCGTGGTTAAGAGGGGAGGAGTATATTTACAGCTAAAATTCACCAAGTCAAGTATTTCATATATATATATATATATATATATATATATATATATATATATATCCCTGCGACCCCGAAGGGAATAAGCGGTAGAAAATGGATGGATGGATATATATATATATATATATATATATATATATATGTCTTAATAAGGTTATCCAAAAAATAGTGCTCGATACCGTAGTAGAGCGCAATATATGTATGTGTGGGGAAAAAAATCACAAGACTATTTCATCTCTACAGGCCTGTTTCATGAGGGGGGGTACCCTCAATCATCAGGAGGTTTTAATGGGAGCATTCGCATACCATGGTTTATATAGGACACAGAGTGGGTGGGTACAGGCTGGCCTAGGGGCGTGGTGATTGGCTCATGTGTTACCTAGGAGGTGTTTCCGTCTATGGCGGCATGTTGTTACAATTTCGCTGCGCTTGTTGAGGGATGACAGGTCTGGACGGTAAATAATAAACAGTTTCTCTTTCAAGCATAGGTTGCATCTTTTATTACCACTATTGTAAGGTGTGCTGGATGCAAGAATTTGCCATGTTATTGAATATTCAACATTATTGTCTTTGAGGTCCCAAATGTGTTTGCTGAGTTCTGTGGTATTTCGCAGGTTTTTGTTCCTGAAAGAAGCCTTGTGATTGTTCCATCTGGTTTTGAATTCACCCTCGGTTAATCCTACATATGTGTCGGATGTGTTAATGTCCTTGCGTATTACCTTAGATTGGTAGACAACTGATGTTTGTAAGCACCCCCCGTTGAGGGGGCAATCAGGTTTCTTTCGACAGTTACATGCTTTGTTGGTTTTGGAGTCGTTCTGACTGGGGGTCGACGGCTCATTTGCAATTGTTTTGTTGTGGTTTGAGATGATTTGTCGTATATTGTTCATGCAGCTGTAGCTCAATTTAATGTTGTTCTTGTTGAATACTTTTCTTAGGTTGTTGTCTTTGGGAAAGTGTTTGTCAATCAGATTGAGGAATTTGTGTCCAATGTTCGTTGAGACGTTTTTGCTGTATGGGGGGTTGTACCAGATGATGTCGTTTCGTTTTCTGTTCTTTTTTGGCTGGTTTCCTGGCGTGGGTTCATAGGTGAGGGTGAAATTGTATCCGCTTTCATCAAGGGCTTTTTGGTACGGGGGGGTTGCTTGGTCAAATTCAGCTTTGCTAGATGACAGCATCGATAGCCTTTTATTGATTCCGGTAGGTATTCTTTTCGTGGTGGTGGGTGGGTGGTTGCTGTCATGGTGCACGTATTGGAGTGTTGTGTTGGGTTTCGTGAATGGTTGGTAACTGTTATTTCTCAGGTTGAAAGTGACGTCAAGGAAGTTGACGGTTTGCTTGTTGGCTTCAATCGTGATCCGTAGGTACCCCCCCTCATGAAACAGGCCTGTAGAGATGAATTAGTCTTGTGATTTTTTTCCCCACACATACATATATATATATATATATATATATATATATATATATATATATATATATATATATATATATATATATATATATATATATATATATAATAAAAGAAATACTTGAATTTCAGTGTTCATTTATTTACACATATACACACACATAACACTCATCTACTCATTGTTGAGTTAAGGGTTGAATTGTCCATCCTTATTCTATTCTCTGTCACTATCTTTCTAACCATGCTGAACACCCTCTCTGATGATGCATTGCTGTGTGGCACGCACAAAAGTGCTTTCATCAAATGCACTAGATGGCAGTATTGTCCTGTTTAAGAGGGTCACAACATTGCTGTTTACGGCAGACGGACTGCTTTACTGTAGACATTCTTTATATTTTGGGAAAGCGGACTCAGGTCCGCATGGAGCTGGAGGGGGCGTGGCCTCCAGCTCCGCCTGAATTTCGGGAGATTTTCGGGAGAAAATTTGTCCCGGGAGGTTTTCGGGAGAGGCGCTGAATTTCGGGAGTCTCCCGGAAAATCCGGGAGGGTTGGCAAGTATGTACTATGTAAAGCAGTATTTTTCAACCTTTTTTTGAGTCAAGGAGGCACACCACCAGCAGAAATCATAAAAAAACGAAACTCAGTTGACAGTAAAAAGTTGTTGTTGCAATTGTTGGATATGACTTTAATTAACCCTTATGTAATGTTCATATTGTTGTTACTCAGCCAGCGTTTGTAGGTCTGATGGACCCGTTGCAATTTTGGGGCTTTTAATGCCCCCCAATAAACATCTGTTCAGTATTTTAACATAAAAGTGTTTGATTGTGATGCATTAGAAGCCACAAAATGCACCGGGTCCATCAGACCCACAAACACTGGCTGAGTAACAACAATATGAACGTTGCACGGAAAAATTCTGCAACCCACAGGGATTATTTTGTGTTTCTGCACCTGTGGTTCCCACACAAGGTTTGCAACATTGTTTGTCAACACTGCCTGCTCTCATTTTCTCGCACATTTGACCCTCTGATGTTCTTTGTATCTACACTTCGTCCTCCTCCTGTCTAGGCCTGCTGTGTGTGTGTGTGTGTGTGTATGTGTGTGTGTGTGTGTGTGTGTGTGTGTGTGTGTGTGTGTGTGTGTGTGTGTGTGTGTGTGTGTGGTACACAGAACATCAATTTCCACACTTCTATTAGCCCCGGGTCATAATAGAAATGTGTAGGGGGGGTACATGGTATGTGGTCATTAAATATGTATTCTGATATATGTTCTTTATTTATTTATTTTTTATCGTGGTCTGTTTGTGTTGTGGTGTGCTTGCTCGTTTCTCTTGTATTATCTTTTAACCTGCCCATTGTACAGCACTTTGGCTACACCTGTGGTAAATTTTAAATGTGCTTTATACATAAAGTTGATTTGAATTGATTTGATTTGATTTCACAGAAAATGAGCCAAAATCAGTGAGTCTCAGTTTGAAAAATGTATTAATTGTATCATTTTTCTTTTAATAAAAAATGAAAACGGCTCCCACAGACCCGAACACCACACAAGGGTTAAACCATAACCAAGCATGCATCAATATAGCTCTTGTCTCAAAGTAGGTGTACTGTCACCACCTGTCACATCACGCCCTGACTTATTTTGAGTTTGTTGCTGTTTTCCTGTGTGTCTTGTCTTAGTTCTTGTCTTGCGCTCCTATTTTGGTGGCTTTTTGTCTTTTTTTGGTGTTTTCCTGTAGCAGTCTCATGTCTTCCTTTGAGCGATATTTTCCCGCATCTACTTTGTTTTAGCAATCAAGGATATTTCAATTGTTTTTATCCTTCTTTATGGGGACATTGTTGATTGTCATGTCATGTTCGGATGTACATCGTGGACGCCGTCTTTGCTCCACGGTAAGTCTTTGCTGTCGTCCAGCATTCTGTTTTTGTTGACTTTGTAGCCAGTTCAGTTTTAGCTTCCTTCTGCATAGCCTTCTCTAAACTTCAATGCCTTTTCTTAGGGGCACTGACCTTTTCTTTATTTTTGCCTTAAGCATTAGACGCCTTTTTACCTGCACCTTGCCTCCTGCTGTGTCCAGCATCTACAAAGCAATTAGCTACCGGCTGCCACCTACTGATATGGAAGAGTATTACACGGTTACTCGGCCGAGCTCTAGACAGCACAGACACACAACAACAACAACACATCATTTGCAGACTATAATTACTGTTTGCAAAAAATATTTTTAACCCAAATAGGTGAAATTAGATCATCTCCCATGGCACACCAGACTGTATCTCAGTGGTTGGAAAACAAGGATGTAAAAGACTTGTCTCTTTGAAATTATGGTTAGAAAATAAAGGGTTTGGTAGCTCAATGGCTTACAGCTCACATTTTCTGTCAATTTTCCCTCCAACTTGAGATGAATGGAACCTTTTTGGACTTCATAAACTCGTCCAAAGACTTTTTCATTTTATTTCCCAAGCAAACTCGATTATTTCGTCCTCTGGACACAGCGGGTCAATTGGTAAATGAAGCCACCCTAAAAAGTGATGCCGGGCTCTGGATGAAATATGGATGGGGCTGTGTCGGCACAGCAGGTGTGTCAAGAGTGATTTAATATGAGGAAGGCGACGTGCGGCTAGGATGAAGATTACCGAAGAGGGCGCGGGTGGACAGGGTGACTTTTGACCTTCCGATGGAAGTCACTCTACTCGACCAAACATACAAAACATGTCTTGGTCAGCCATGCGGATCCAGAGGTGACATCATATCTCACACTAATCTGTCACTCTTGTGCTCACTTATCCCTTGATTGGTGCGTGAATGCAAGCTAAAAGGCCAGATATTTATTTGAAGACAGAAGTGTTTGAAAGAACACACAACAGACCAAAAGGAATCCATAGAACACAAATACATACTAATTATGTTACAAGTAGAATCTCATATACAAAACCCAAAACCAGTGAAGTTGGCATGTTGTGTAAATCGTAAATAAAAACAGAATACAATGATTTGCAAATCCTTTTGAACTTATATTCAATTGAATAGACTGCAAAGACAATATATTTAATGTTCAAACTGAGAAACTTAATTTTGTTTTGCAAATAATCATTAACTTTAGAATTTAATGGCAGCAACACATTGCAAAAAAAATTCACAGATGCTGCCCATACCTATGCTCCTTCAAAGACTGTCTGGCTGCAAAGCATTGCACTTTCAAATACAACAATGAGTAAAAGAGTGTTATGTGTGTGTATATGTGTAAATAAATGACCACTGAAATTCAAGTATTTATTTTATTTATATATATATATATATATATATATATATATATATATATATATATATATATATATATATATATATATATATATATATATATATATATATATATATATATAAATAATAAAATACATATATATATATATATATATATATATACTGTATATATAGCTAGAATTAACTGAAGGTCAAGTATTTATTTTATTTATATATATATATATATATATATAAATAATAAAATACATATACATATATATATATATATATATATATATATATATATATATATATATATATATATATATATATATATATACTGTATATATAGCTAGAATTAACTAAAGGTCAAGTATTTATTTTATTTATATATATATATATATATATATATATATATATATATATATATATATATATATATATATATATATAAAAGATATACTTGAATTTCAGTTAATTATAGCTATAAATATATGTATTAATATAGGAATTTAGCATTTAAGTCCCATCTTAAAACTCATTTGTATACTCTAGCCTTTAAATAGCCCCCCTGTTAGACCAGTTGATCTGCCGTTTCTTTTCTTTTCTCCTCTGCTCCCCTTTTCCTTGAGGGGGGGGGGGCACAGGTCCGGTGGCCATGGATGAAGTGCTGGCTGTCCAGAGTCGGGACCCGGGGTGGACCGCTCGCCTGTGCATCGGCTGGGAACATCCCTGCGCTGCTGACCCGTCTCCGCTCGGGATGGTGTCCTGCTGGCCCCACTATGGACTGGACTCTTATTATTATGTTGGATCCACTATGGACTGGACTCTCACAATATTATGTCAGACCCACTCGACATCCATTGCTTTCGGTCTCCCCTAGAGGGGAGACATATGCGGTCCTCTCCAAGGTTTCTCATAGTCATTCACATCGACGTCCCACTGGGGTGAGTTTTTCCTTGCCCTTATGTGGGCTTTGTACCGAGGATGTCGTTGTGGCTTGTGCAGCCCTTTGAGACACTTGTGATTCAGGGCTATATAAATAAAGATTGATTGATTGATTGATTGAATATTAATTCCTCATTAAAACAAGAAGATATAAACATCCCATTAGTCAGCATCCAACTGAGAGCAGACATGGTACAGTAAGTGACTGTTTTATAATGATCTAAGTTTGTATTTTTTGTTTAGGACCGAGCAATAATGCTACTTGCTGGATCTTCTTATCGCTCAGCTTCTAAAACCTGTAGCTCATCCTCCTTATGCTCAGGCTAAAAAAATATAAGGGGAATCATTTGTCCCAAAGTAGTAATTGTTGGCTTTCATAAAAGTCTGCATGCATTAGAAGTACAATCATTGAACACCACTTTTTGTCTGTTCGACAACAGATTACTTTCTTTAAGTTTGATGGGAACATGCCATGTTTTTTGGTAAACCTGCAACCTACACTGCAAAAAGTCAGTGTTCAAAAACAAGAAACAAAAATACAAAAATGAGGGGTATTTTATTTGAACTAAGCAAAATTATCTGCCAATAGAACAAGGAAATTTGGCTTGTCAAGACCTTCCAAAACAAGTAAAATTAGCTAACCTCAATGAACCCAAAAATACCTTAAAATAAGTATATTTTCACTAATAACAACTGTACTACTATATGAGTACGTATTTTCTATTGTTTCATTGAAAATAAAACAGCAAAGTCCATTTAGCTGTCATAATCTTATGTATGGCCGCACAAGTCCCGGGATGCCCAAAATGTCCTTAACACACCCAGTTGAGTCCCACGGGGACGGGGCATAAAAGTTGGAAAAGTCTGCAAAAGTCCCAAAAATGTTCAAAATACCTACCCAGTGTCGAGTCCCACGAGTCCCGCCGCCGGCCGGGATGCCCAAAATGTCCAAAACGCGCCAAGCAAAGTCCCACGGGAAGGCGGGGAGAAAAGTGAGAAAAGTCGGTAAAATGTTCAAAAATCACACCTGGGTTCGAGTCCCACAAGTCATAACACTTGTGGGACTCGAACCTGGGTAGGTTTTTTTTTTAAACATTTTTGGGACTTTTGCCGACTTTTCCAACTTTTATCCCCCCTCCCCGTGGGACTCGGCTGGGTGTGTTATGGACATTTTGGGCATCCCGGGACTTGTGTGGCCGGCGGTGGGACTTGTGGGACTGGAACCCGGGGGAGATATTTTGGACAAAAATGGGACTTTTGACCATTTTGGCCGCCTTTTCCCCTCTTCTTCCCCGGCTTCCTGTGCACCATTGCTGGGTGTGTTTTGGACATTTGGACAAAAATAGTTTCAAGCATGTTTTACTCAATATACAGGTAAAAGCCAGTAAATTAGAATATTTTGAAAAAACTTGATTTATTTCAGTAATTGCATTCAAAAGGTGTAACTTGTACATTATATTTATTCATTGCACACAGACTGATGCATTCAAATGTTTATTTCATTTAATTTTGATGATTTGAAGTGGCAACAAATGAAAATCCAAAATTCCGTGTGTCACAAAATTAGAATATTACTTAAGGCTAATACAAAAAAGGGATTTTTAGAAATGTTGGCCAACTGAAAAGTATGAAAATGAAAAATATGAGCATGTACAATACTCAATACTTGGTTGGAGCTCCTTTTGCCTCAATTACTGCGTTAATGCGGCGTGGCATGGATTCGATGAGTTTCTGGCACTGCTCAGGTGTTATGAGAGCCCAGGTTGCTCTGATAGTGGCCTTCAACTCTTCTGCGTTTTTGGGTCTGGCATTCTGCATCTTCCTTTTCACAATACCCCACAGATTTTCTATGGGGTTAAGGTCAGGGGAGTTGGCGGGCCAATTTAGAACAGAAATACCATGGTCCGTAAACCAGACACGGGTAGATTTTGCGCTGTGTGCAGGCGCCAAGTCCTGTTGGAACTTGAAATCTCCATCTCCATAGAGCAGGTCAGCAGCAGGAAGCATGAAGTGCTCTAAAACTTGCTGGTAGACGGCTGCGTTGACCCTGGATCTCAGGAAACAGAGTGGACCGACACCAGCAGATGACATGGCACCCCAAACCATCACTGATGGTGGAAACTTTACACTAGACTTCAGGCAACGTGGATCCTGTGCCTCTCCTGTCTTCCTCCAGACTCTGGGACCTCGATTTCCAAAGGAAATGCAAAATTTGCATGGTTGGGTGATGGTTTGGGGTGCCATGTCATCTGCTGGTGTCAGTCCACTCTGTTTCCTGAGATCCAGGGTCAACGCAGCCGTCTACCAGCAAGTTTTAGAGCACTTCATGCTTCCTGCTGCTGACCTGCTCTATGGAGATGGAGATTTCAAGTTCCAACAGGACTTGGCGCCTGCACACAGCGCAAAATCTACCCGTGCCTGGTTTACGGACCATGGTATTTCTGTTCTAAACTGGCCCGCCAACTCCCCTGACCTTAGCCCCATAGAAAATCTGTGGGGTATTGTGAAAAGGAAGATGCAGAATGCCAGACCCAAAAACGCAGAAGAGTTGAAGGCCACTATCAGAGCAACCTGGGCTCTCATAACACCTGAGCAGTGCCAGAAACTCATGGACTCCATGCCACGCCGCATTAACGCAGTAATTGAGGCAAAAGGAGCTCCAACCAAGTATTGAGTATTGTACATGCTCATATTTTTCATTTTCATACTTTTCAGTTGGCCAACATTTCTAAAAATCCCTTTTTTGTATTAGCCTTAAGTAATATTCTAATTTTGTGACACACGGAATTTTGGATTTTCATTTGTTGCCACTTCAAATCATCAAAATTAAATGAAATAAACATTTGAATGCATCAGTCTGTGTGCAATGAATAAATATAATGTACAAGTTACACCTTTTGAATGCAATTACTGAAATAAATCAAGTTTTTCAAAATATTCTAATTTACTGGCTTTTACCTGTAGGTCATCAAATCTCAGCAACAAGCTGTAATATCTTACTGAGATCATTTAGGACCAAAACCCTTAAAACAAGTAAAACACTCTAACATAAAATCTGCTTAGTGAGAAAAATGATCTTATCAGACAGAAAATAAGAAAATATCACCCTTATTTGAGATATTTCATCTTACTTAGATTTCAGTTTTTGCAGTGTAACTTTTAACCTACCCAACAATATGTATTGGCCTCATTGTTAGCGGACCACATGATCAACAATTTGGTGCCACTTCAAGCCGAGCGACTGAAAAGCTGCCATAAAAGGCACAAAGTGTGTCCCCTCTTTCCACTGGCTTGCTAGCTAATCATTTCTCATCACCCTTTATCCTCAGTCACCCCAACACCAACATGTGTGTTGCTTTTGTTCAGTGTGTGCATGCAAAAGCATAGGTGTGTGTGTGTCGGAATGCAGCATCATTTCTATATCCGCTGAGCAAGTTTCACTCCTCAGTAACGTGAACAGACAGTAACAAGAAGGAACGCATTAGAAACCGGAGGAAGTGCCAAGCTACTTACTGTGTGCATAAAATATCACTCTCTGCTTGGCCTAACCTCTGAGTACACACCACGGCCATTAAACCTCAATCTCCTGTTTACACCTCATAAACAATATGAGCAGAACCAACAGCTACACTAATGTTTCAGACTCCACAAATAGTACCACAACACACTTTATAGAGAGTAATGATAGTTTTTGTGGGCAGAAAATAATGCAAAGTACATATAAATGACAAATGAAATGGATATATGAACATTTAACATTATTGGAGACCTTTGTTGGGGAGGCAGGGAAGGGAGAACCCTTCAGACGCCACCTTCATACTTTATGGGTTTGTTCTTGAATTTAATAGTGTTTCTTACCTTCTTTATCAAAGTGCTGGCAATTAAAACTTACTGCAAGGATTTTTCTCCCGGGATGCAATCGGACTATCCTGGACAAGGCCTGAAGGTAGGAACATTATTTAATTATTCAAACTCAAAGAACTACAAAAAGTGCAAGGGGAAGGCACAGCTTAACGCAGGAAACAAAAGCTAAGACTTAGCATAAACTATGGACATGAACCATGAAACTAAAAACATGAAAAAACTCACTAAACTGTGGCTTGAAACAAATAGCAAGAACTATGGACATGAAACAAAAAGACTTACTGGACACAGCATGAATCGAACAGCATTAACTAAGTCCAAACAGAGCAAAAATAATGCCTCTGATTAGAGACAGGTGAGCGTCCCCAACACCAGAGGCAGGTGAAAACAATAAGTAACCATGGTAACAAACAAGGGTGCACAAAAACAGGAACTAAGGGAGTCCAAAAACAAACAGAACATAACTAAACAAAACACGATCCGGACCACAGATCATAACAGTGGCTTAGTTTGCAGTTGTGGTATAATCAGGAAGGTTTTTATTTTAATTTTTTTTAAATTTACAGACAGACATAGTTTTGTATGTCATTATTGTTTGTTTTATTAATGTCAGAGTCCGTTCTGCAAAAAGGTCATGCCTAAAAGCACACAGCTTATGGACAGGGCCCACAGTTAAAATACACATCATCATATAATATACAAAATACAATACAATAAGGGATGTCCGATAACATCGGACTGCCGATATTATCGGCCGATAAATGCTTTAAAATGTAATATCGGAAATTATCGGTATCGGTTTCAAAATTATCGGTATCGGTTTCAAAAAGTAACATTTATGATTTTTTAAAACCGCTGTGTATGACGTAGGGAGAAGTACGGAGCGCCTTTGCGTGCCGGCCCAGTCACATAACATCTACGGCTTTTAACACACACACAAGTGTATGCCACGCATACTTGGTCAACAGCCATACAGGTCACACTGAGGGTGGCCGTATAAACAACTTTAACACTGTTACAAATTTGCGCCACACTGTGAACCCACACCGAACAAGAATGACAAACACATTTCGGGAGAACATCCGCACCGTAACACAACATAAACACAACAGAACAAATACCCAGAATCCTTTGCAGCACTAACTCTTCCGGGACGCTACAATATACACCCTCCGCTACCCCCAACCCCGCCCACCTCAACCTCCTAATGCTCTCTCAGGGAGAGCATGTCCCAAATTCCAAGCTGCTGTTTTGAGGCATGTTAAAAAAAAGAATGCACTTTGTGACTTCAATAGTAAATATGGCAGTGCCATGTTGGCATTTTTTTCCATAACTTGAGTTGAAGTTGTTCTCTTATTTTGGAAAACCTTCTTACGTTGCCAGCGGGGCATCACAACAAAATTAGGCATAATAATGTGTTAATTCCACGACTGTATATATCGGTATCGGTTGATATCAGAATCGGTAATTAGGAGTTGGACAATAACGGAATATCGGATATCGGCAAAAAAGCCAATATCGGACATCTCTAAATACAATACATTTCAAAATCTACCCACCAAATACCCATTGGCAATTTCATTTATAAACGAAAAAAGGAATCTTTAAATCCACCAAATCAGTCTCAATATCCTGTTATTCAAATTTGATTTAAAAGCCGCAACTTGAAGATCTGCGATAATCTTATCATACATGCAGAGGTGAAGACCAAAATGATGCGACTACTGTGAATTCCTCAACCATCAAACTTTTTTTATTCTTTTTAACATATTTATTATGTTTATAAACTCAGCAAATACATACCTGGACACATGAGGACTTTACATATATCACTCTGTAACTACTTGGTATCGGATCGATACCCACATTTGTCATATCAACCAAAACTTTATATAAATTGTCCAAAAATCAGAAGAATAAGTGCTTCTTACATTTTAACAGACGTGTGGATAGAACATGTTGAAACAGAAAGTAAGCAGATATCAACAGTAAATTAATAAATACCGTATTTTCCGGACCGTAGGGCGCACCGGATTATAAAGCGCACTGCCGATGAATGGTCTATTTTTTATATTTTTTTTAAACAGGTATAAGGTGCACCGGAATATAGGGCGCATTAAAGGGGTTTTATTTTTATTTTTTTCTTTCTAAATGGGAAACACTTCCTTGTGGTCTACATAACATGTAATGGTAGTTCTTTGGTCAAAATGTTGCATAGATGATGTTTTACAGATCATCTTCAAGCTGCTTTCTGACAGTCTCTTCCGGATGCGCCGTTTTGTGGACGATCTTATTTACGTGGCTCACCATCGACAGCGTCTTCTCCCCGTCATCTTTGTTGTAGCGGGGTAGCGTGCAAGGACGGGAGTGGAAGAAGTGTCAAAAGATGGAGCTAACTGTTTTAATGACATTCAGACTTTACTTCAATCAATAACGGAGCAGCATCTCCTCATCCGGAAACTATAACACCCGAAATGTGTCCCGTGAAAAACCGTCCGACCGGAACTCTCTAATAACCAAAGTTCCTTGGGTGAATAATGTAAACTCACTACACCGGTATGTTTTATCACGTTCATGGCGAGTGTACTGACAGATATAAAGTAAGAACTTTACACTACTTTATATTAGAAATGGCAACAGCGGAGGATTAATGTCCCATAACAAGAAGATAGAGAAAAAAAAAAGCTTATCGACTACGTCATATGCACGGACTACAAAGGCGGAGGTGCGTAATTTTTCAAGACTCATGCAGATCCCAAATACAGATCAGAAGGTTAGAAAAGTTGATTTTGCATATTATTGCAAAACAAAACACCAGCTAATATGTCTTACCTTATACACACACCATAATAATACTCCTATGTTGAAGCGCAGTACAAACCATCAACTTTTTGCAACTCAACACTGTCATGTCTTTGTAATCATGTTTTGTTTCAGTCATGTTTTGTTTTGTTTAGTTATTGGACTCTTTAGTTTCTGTTTACGCTCCATTGTTTTTGTTTCCATAGCAACCCATTAGTTTTCACCTGTCATGTCACACACCTGTTTTGAGTCACGCACCTGTTGTTAATCATGTCTGTGTTATTTAAGCTTTTCATTTTCTGTTGTTCGTCCTGGTGTCATATCCTTTCTAACCCTGCTATCCTCTCGTATCAAGCCATGTTCACAGTCCCATGCCACAGTAAGTGTTTTTGTTTCGTCTTCACAGTTTCTGCCTTTGTGCAAGTTTTGTTTTCATTCGCCAAGTTTTTTACCTCCGCCATTGTGCGCACCTTTTGTTTGCTTCTGTTTTGTGGTTTGTTAGTGTTTAAAATAAATCATGTACCCACCTTCAAGCCATGTCCGATCCAAGTTCACTTGCATCTCGGGAAAACAATCACTCCATAGTCCACGTCATGACAAATGCCAAGAAAACGGAAATGCTGATTATCGGCTCTGCTAGACATCGACATTTATCTAATAATACCACCTTAACATTTGACAACCAAACAATTACACAAGGCGACTCGGTAAAGAATCTGGGTATTATCTTCGACCCAACTCTCTCGTTTGAGTCACACATTAAGAGTGTTACTAAAACGGCCTTCTTTCATCTCCGTAATATCGCTAAAATTCATTGGTTGTTATCATCAGTCATCAACAATTGAGAACAGAGAAATGGATATTGAATCAGTGTAGGTCTGACTTGGTAGGATTTGTACAGCAAGTAGTGAACATAGAGAGAGAGATATCAGAAGGCATAAG
The DNA here is from genome assembly GCF_033978685.3 of Nerophis lumbriciformis. Taxonomy (NCBI): domain Eukaryota; kingdom Metazoa; phylum Chordata; class Actinopteri; order Syngnathiformes; family Syngnathidae; genus Nerophis; species Nerophis lumbriciformis. The sequence continues at coordinate 1,569,004 of NC_084570.2, read as the reverse complement.
AAAAGTATCTGCATTTGATTGTTTACATTTGATTATTAACAACAATCCGGGGAGGGTGGTAGTTTAGGGTTGAAGTTGCCTGGAGGTGTACTTTATTGCGGTTTTGAAGGTAGATAGAGATGCACTTTCTTTTACACCTGTTTGGAGCGCATTCCACATTGATGTGGCATAGAAAGAGAATGAGTTAAGACCTTTGTTAGATCGGAATCTGGGTTTAACGTGGTTAGTAGAGCTTCGCCTGGTGTTGTGGTTATGGCGGTCGTTTACGTTAAGGAAGTAGTTTGACATGTACTTCGGTATCAGGGAGGTGTAGCGGATTTTATAGACTAGGCTCAGTGCAAGTTGTTTTACTCTGTCCTCCACCCTGAGCCAGCCCACTTTGGAGAAGTGGGTAGGAGTGAGGTGGGATCTGGGGTGGAGGTCTAGAAGTAATCTGACTAGCTTGTTCTGGGATGCATGGAGTCTAGATTTGAGGGTTTTGGAGGTGCTAGGGTACCAAGAGGTGCATGCGTAATCGAAAAAGGGTTGAACGAGAGTTCTCGCCAGAACCCTCATGGTGCTTTTGTTGACCAGAGAGGAGATTCTATAGAGAGGGGGGGGGGGGCACAGGTCCGGTGGCCATGGATGAAGTGCCGACTGTCCAGAGTCGGGACCCGGGGTGGACCGCTCGCCTGTGCATCGGTTGGGGACATCTTTGCGCTGCTGACCCGTCTCCGCTCGAGATGGTCTCCTGCTGGCCCCACTATGGACTGGACCCTCACTATTATGTTAGATCCACTATGGACTGGACTCTCACTATTATGTTAGATCCACTATGGACTGGACTCTCACTATTATGTTAGATCCACTATGGACTGGACTCTCACTATTATATTAACTCCACTATGGACTGGACTCTCACTATTATGTTAACTCCACTATGGACTGGACTCTCACTATTATGTTAGATCCACTATGGACTGGACTCTCACTATTATGTTAGATCCACTATGGACTGGACTCTCACTATTATGTTAGTTCCACTATGGACTGGACTCTCACTATTATGTTAACTCCACTATGGACTGGACTCTCACTATTATGTTAACTCCACTATGGACTGGACTCTCACTATTATGTTAGATCCACTATGGACTGGACTCTCACTATTATGTTAACTCCACTATGGACTGGACTCTCACTATTATGTTAGATCCACTATGGACTGGACTCTCACTATTATGTTAGATCCACTATGGACTGGACTCTCACTATTATGTTAACTCCACTATGGACTGGACTCTCACTATTATGTTCGATCCACTATGGACTGGACTCTCACTATTATGTTAACTCCACTATGGACTGGACTCTCACTGTTATGTTAGATCCACTATGGACTGGACTCTCACTATTATATTAGATCCACTATGGACTGGACTCTCACAATTATGTTAGATCAGTGGTTCTTAACCTTGTTGGAGGTACCGAACCCCACCAGTTTCATATGCGCATTAACTGAACCCTTCTTTAGTGAAAAATAAAATGTTGGGTTTTTTTCAAATTCAAGAGAAAGTTATATGTTTTTGGTGACACTTTAGTATGGGGAAGTAACAAAGACTTAATTTAGAGTTATTTGGTTAGGGTTAGGGTCAGGGTTAGAGGGTTAGAGTTATAATAAGGCCATGCCGAATAAGGCATTAATAAGTACTTAATAATGACTAGTTAAGAGCCAATATGTTACTAATTTGCATGTTAATAAACAAATAATTAATGGTGAATATGTTCCCCATACTAAAGTGTTACCATGTTTTTTTACTGGTGCATAAAATGAACCGTGCATGAACATCACCTTGTTCAAAGAACAAAACCAACACAATGCATGAACTTCAACAAATTACACACCTGCAAATCAGTCAGCTGTTGCCGTATCCGTAATACGCCGATAGGGAGAAGTTTGTATTTACACGATGAGTCGGGTGTGTTTTGACCTCCGCCGAACCCCTGAGCCAGACTCACCGAACCCCTAGGGTTCGATCGAACCCAGGTTAAGAACCACTGTTAGATCTACTATGGATTGGACTTTCACAATATTATGTCAGACCCACTCGACGTCCACCGCTGAACCGTGGATGTCGTTGTGGCTTGTGCAGCCCTTTGAGACACTTGTGATTTAGGGCTATATAAATAAACATCGAATAGTGATGCACCCCAAAAAAAACAAAAAAACACAGACATTTTCGTAGTTTTTCGGCCTGGTTACTGCTGTTTTTGGTCGGCACCGGTGCTATTGTGGTGGTTTAGTATCGAGAGCGCTCGACATGAGATGTCACTTGTTTTCCTGGAGGATGAACGGAAATAACAAGGCCGCCGTCTGCCTCCCTCTCATTGACCTGCCATTCCTCCGTTGCGACTCTCTGAACAGAGCGAGACAAAGGAAGCGTCGGCGGAGGTTTGTAAAAATAATCTCTCCCAGGGATCCTTCGTCAAAAATAACCACACAGCCTGCGCGGGGATGCATTTTGACTTTTGATAGCAGTGTTTTTGTGATAGATGACATCACCGCTGCTCTACCCTGGAAGTGCACCATTCCACATTCTGCATTATATGTACTGTAGAACAGTGACGTGCAGTCACTAGAGGCAGGTGAGGCCCCGCCTCACCTGCCATCATGGAAAGAAAAAAATGTAAAAAGAAAAACAAATTATTAAATTGTTATATGTATCCAGTGAGTATACTATAAAGTTATTTTCCATTTAACTTCACCAGTTTTAGATTATTTTTATTTAAAATTGCTGAATTTTCACATTTGCCGTTCAAATACTGAGAAGAGACGGTGCGGTGATCAGCAGCCACGTCACTGCGTTGTGCCTCACCATGGATTGCGGACTCGGCTAACGTATTGCTATATGAATTATATTATACATTTCCATAGTTTAGTTAGCTGAGGTATATAATGTACAGTGTATTTTGTCAACAACTGTATGTGTGTAACGTATTTCTTGTGCTGAGCGATCATAAAACGGCTGCAAAAGACGCACTGGCTGAGGCTCGCAGTAATCACGCCTCCTGCACCCCCGCCGTAGAATGCAACCCCTGACGGGAGTGTTATATCAACTAAAGCCCACACTTAAACTTTCCACGTGCAAGATTGAATCTATTTAAAAACGTTATTTAATAAGAAGCCAAAAAGTGCAAAAACAATAACGTTCGTGTTGGAGGAGTTGTGAATGACTGCAGGGCCACAACATTAGGTACACCTGCAGACTGCAGGTATACCTAATTCACAACTCCTCCAACACGAACATTATTGTTTTTGCACTTTTTGGCTTCTTATTAAATAACTTGTGTAACCTATTTTTATGGGCTTTCCTCTTTGTGATGTTAAGTTCCTGTTATGCGCTGTTATACAGTATATGCCTTGAGCTCTTATTTTGAAGGCGCTAAGAGCGGAAGTGATGACACGTTGGAGTGGAGCGGAGGTTTTTGAAATAAGGTAAATAAAGTGGTCCTCGTGTAAACTGGAGCCTCCGTGTTTGTTATTTTGTAGTTTCATACAGTATAGGCGACATTTATACACCCTCGGTTACACTTTTTTAAATAGATTCAATCTTGAACGTGGAAAGTTTAAGTGAGGGCTTTAGTTGATATAACACTCCCGTCAGGGGTGCATTAATCCAGCACAAAAGCGGTGCATGGACTTCATTTTTTTTTTTTTTTTTTTTTTTTTTTTTTTTTTTTTTTTTTATGTCCTGTCCAGCTTCTCAGGCAAATCATATAGTTGATGTAGATGCCCATGTCGGCTGTTCAGATTTACTTTACAAAAGAGAAGTGTAGGATACTTCTCTTGTTGCCTTATTTGTATTTGACTTTATTAAATGTATTTATATTATCATTTAGTGCAGCCGGGCCGGAGCAGGAGGGGATAGAAAGAGAAAAAAAAAGAAGACAGAGGGGGAAATTGTGGGGACAAGAGGGGGATTAGACAGAGAGACAAAAACAACAACAGCAAACAACAACAACAACAACAATAGAGCAACATCAGCAAATATGACATGTACAAATATGATGGTAAAAGTAATAGCAAATAAGCAGTTAGCGAAAAATAAAAAATAATACAGAAATGACAATGAGCATTATTACACTACAAATGGATCAATACAAATACCAATAGAAATAGCGCTATTGATAATGAACAATACCAATAATTTACCTTTATTATCAACAATACAGTTGTTTAAATGCAACAATACATATACGTAATGATAACTTGAGATACGAAAGAATGCAGAAAAATGGAGGGGGAGAAAAAGAAGCAACCTACTTTAACCTTGTAGATTGTTATAGTCACAATAGGTTAAGCTTTGTCAGTGTGCCATGTGTTACACCCAGTTTACCCTAGGGCAACAACGTTAATATATGTTTGATGAAACGTGATTATGTGCATGAGTGTAAGTATGCATATGTACTTGTATATGTACAGAATGTGTATATGTGTTTGTACAATGAATGTATATGTACAGAATGTGTATATGTGTTTGTACAGTGAATGTATATGTACAGTATGTGTATGTGTATGTTTGTATATTGAATGTGCGTGTGGATGTACGAACATTAGGTAGGTAAATATGTACTGTATTTGTGTATGTATGTGGGAGCGTAGGTACCAATGTAAGTATGTGAGCATATGTGAATTTGCATGTACAATACATTCGACTCCCAGAGTGCGTGGGAGCCAGAGCACGGCCCCATCACCCCCGAGAGCCCAACCCACAAACAGGAGGCGTGGTGCCCAGGGAACCAGGGACCACCGCCCCCACGCAGCCAAGCCGGCCAGCGACAGGAACCCCAGAGCCCGACCCACCGTACCGCCCACAAGGGCCAGCAGCAGGCCACAGACAGACGCACCCGGCAGAGGACAGGGCACGAGAAAAGCAGGGGACAGCCAGACCCCAAGCCAGCGAGAGACCACACCCCACACGGGCAGAAAGGCGAGACGCCCCGCCCGAGGGACCCAGAGACCCCCCGCAACCGGACGGGAAGACCGCCCCCGCCCCACCGGCAACCGGGCCCCCACGAGCCCACCCCCCACCCCCGGAGAGCACGGCGAGGCCAGCCCCCGGCCACCCCACCCAAACCGGCCGCCGCAGGACCACCCAGGCACAGGGCCACGGGAACCACCCACCCCACCCGCAGGGACCCCAACGATGGAGATGGAACAACCAGCAACCGCCCCGCCGAGCCCCCCCCCTGAGGGAGGGGAAAATTAAAAAATAATATTAATAAAATATATTAAAAAATAAATAAATTAATTAATTAATTAATTAATTAATTAAAAAAAAAAGAATTAAAAGAAGATCACAGACATGCTGACAAACAAGGTCACTACCCCAGCAACTGGCCGACTCGCAGCACCTCGGAATACCTTGCAGCACCAAGCTACCACAATAGACGCAGGGACTAGGCCCAACAGGCCCCAACCAAGACGGGCACCCGGAAGGGATGGACAGCGGGACCCAGGAGCTCCAGACACGCAGTTCGGATCCAGTAGCCCGAGGCGTCGACCCTCGTCTGACAGGCAGGCCCAGAGCGTACCCCCAGAAATATACATACATACATACATATATACATACACATACACACATACACGTATACATACCCACACATACACATATATACATATACATACACATATGTACACATACACATATATAAACATACATACATACACACACATATACATACATATACACAGTTCGTCAGCCCCGACAGCCATCACGCGCGCGCGCTGCCACCAGTCACAACATCAGCCACACCCCTGCACCAGACCCAGCAGCCACGGGCCCCCACACCACAAACAAACGGCAGCAGAAACAGCAGCCGCAATAACCCCAGACAGCCAGCACCAGCCAACTTCATTTATAAGTAAAGGTAAGACCATAATAACGTTTTTTTTATTAAATGTGCTTTTTTGTGTGCTACAGTTTGTATGTGTAAAGTTAAAGTTAAGTTAAAGTACCAATGATTGTCACACACACACTAGGTGTAATGAAATTTGTCCTCTGCATTTGACCCATCCCCTTGATCACCCCCTGGGAGGTGAGGGGAGCAGTGGGCAGCAGCGGCGCTGCGCCCGGGAATAATTTTTTGGTGATTTAACCCCCAATTCCAAGCCTTGATGCTGAGTGCCAAGCAGGGAAGAATGCTGGTATGAGCTTTTAAACATAACCCGTTAACTGCTGCCAATCAAATGGTGAATAAGATACTCTTTAGGGTTCATATGTTTGTAAATCTGACTGTGATGAAGTCAGTGCCTCACCAGCCATCAACCTCACCGCACGTCACTGCTGGAGAAGTACATTGTGGCACCGCCTCATTATCGCAGGATTACATGTACGCCCTCGCCCTTTTTAATTCCAACTATGATGTAATGATGCTTTTTTTCCCCACCTCCTCCAATACCTCACCCGTATGCTCAAGACATGGCAGGTATTTTTTTTCCCTCTACAGCACGCAACGCATGCAAAGCGAGACCAAAGGCCGCACCAGGACAAAAGAGGTGAATTTGTGCCTTTGACATGATCTCCCCTCCCCACAGCGACGAGGACCCACAAAGCCCGCCTGTGAATGAGGGTCAGCTGCAGCCGGGCCCCCGGGAGCCCCCCTGTTGAGCCGTTTTAATGAATGTCATTTTCTTGCGTTAACCACCCCGATTGTTGGATAATGGCCTCCCAACAATAACATTTAACCAATTCCCCTGTCTTCTGGGCCGCAGCAGGGGTGGTAATTGATTGTGTAATTCCAATCAGAGCAGTAAACACATTGGAGCTTTACACACCTCCAACATGGACACTCTCTTACTATGTCTCCATCACACCTTCCCATACAAGACCCCATCCTTGCATTCTCTTTCACCTCTTTCTTCGCTTTTATCTCTTATTGATTACGATCAGAGGTGGGTAGTAACGCGCTACATTTACTCCGTTACATCTACTTGAGTAACTTTTGGGATAAATTGTACTTCTAAGAGTAGTTTTATTGCAACATACTTTTACTTTTACTTGAGTATATTTATAGAGAAGAAACGCTACTTTTACTCCGCTACTTTTATCTACATTCAGCTCGCTACTCGCTACTAATTTTTATCGATCTGTTAATGCACGCTTTGTTTGTTTTGGTCTGTCAGACAGACCTTCATAGTGCCTGCGTTTCAACAAATACAGTCACTGGTGACGTTCACTCCGTTCCACCAATCAGATGCAGTCACTGGTGACGTTGGACCAATCAAACAGAGCCAGGCGGTCACATGACCTGACTTAAACAAGTTGAAAAACTTATTGGGGTGTTACCATTTAGTGGTCAATTGTACGGAATATGTACTGTACAATCTACTAATACAAGTTTCAATCAATAGATCAAAAGTGTGAAGGAAAAAAGACAATTTTTTATTTCAACCATACACCCCGTCAAAAGCCTAAAGACTGACTGCACTTCCTGTCTTCACAATAAAAGTGCCGCTCCATCGCGCCTGCGCTTTCAAAATAAAAGTCTCCGAAAGCCTGCGCAAACAAGCTAGCAAGCTACGGAGTTTGCCGCCAATGTGTTTCTTGTAAAGTGTATAAAAACGAATATGGAAGCTGGACATATAAGATGCCAAAAACCAACCACTTTCATGTGGTATTAGACAGAAAGGAGGAACTTTTTTTCTCCTCCATTTGAAAACGTGGACGCTATCAGCACTACTGTCTGATTACAATCAATGCAAGTCATCAGAATCAGGTAATACACCAACTTATATTCTTGTCTTCATGAAAGAAAGGAATCTATATGTGTTAAACATGCATGTATATTCATTAAAACACTATTAACATGTAAACAAAAACGGCAAAAAAATAAATATAAATTATATACTGTATATATCAATGTATATATATATATATATATATATATATATATATATATGTGTGTGTGTGTATATATATACAATATATATATATATGTATATATATGTGTGTGTGTATATATATATATATATATATATATATATATGATATGTGTGTGTATGTTACTCATCAGTTACTCAGTACTTGAGTAGTTTTTTTACAACATACTTTTTACTTTTACTCAAGTAAATATTTGGGTGACTACTCCTTACTTTTACTTGAGTAATAAATCTCTAAAGTAACAGTACTCTTACTTGAGTACAATTTCTGGCTATCATCGTCCACTGCAGAGCCACTCAGCTTTTTTTTTGGTGGGGGGGATCAGCTGAGAGTGTGGTGGGAAATTGTTCCATGTTCTCTTCCTTATGAGTTTATATTTAGATCCAAGTACCGTATTTTTTGGACTTATAAGTCGCAGTTTTTTTCATAGTTTGGCCGGGGGTGCGACTTATACTCAGGAGCGACTTATGTGTGAAATGATTAACACATTATCGTAAAATATCAAATAATATTATTTAGCTCATTCACGTAAGAGACTAGACCAGGGGTCGGCAACCCGCGGCTCCGGAGCCGCATGCGGCTCAGCTGCATACTTGCCGGCCCCCTGATTTTCCCGGAAGACTTCCGGATTTCAGTGCCTCTCACAGAAACCTCCCGTAATTAATATTCTCCGATTTTCGCCCTTGCAATGATAATAAGGGCGTGCCGTGACAGCACAGCATTTAGCCCCCTCTACAATTTGCATTATCAAATCATTTTATTGTATGCTTTTTCTGCTAGCACACACAAGTGACAGCAAGCCATACTTGGTCAACAGCCACACAGGTTACACTGACGGTGGCCATATAAAACAACTTTAACACTCTTACTAATAATGCGCCACACTTTGAACCAAAACCAAACAAGAATGACAAACACATTTTGGGAGAACATCTGCACATTAACACAACATAAACACAACAGAACAAATACCCAGAATCCCATGCAGCCCTGACTCTTCCGGGCTCCATTATACACCCCAACCCTGCTCCCTCACACATCAACACCCCCCCTCTCTGTGCGTCGGTTGAGGTGGGCGGGGTTTGGTGGGGCGGTGTATAATGTAGCCCGGAAGAGTTAGGGCTGCATGGGATTCTGGGTATTTGTTTTGTTGTGTTTATGTTGTGTTACGGTGCAGATGTTCTCCCGAAATGTGTTTGTCATTCTTGTTTGGTGTGGGTTCACAGTGTGGCGCATTATTAGTAAGAGTGTTAACGTTTTTTATACCGCCACCGTCAGTGTAACCTGTGTGGTTGTTGACCAAGTATGCCTTGCTGTCACTTTCATGTTCAAGCAGAAGCCCCATACAACGTGTGGCTGGGCCGGCACATTGGTTGTAGTTAGCGCTAAATGCTGTACCATCACGGCACGTTTGGGAGAATAGTTTCCCCTGAAAGTAGTAGTATGCCGGAAAAATGGACAGACTACGGCTTGTCAAGTATGACGCTGTCAAGCGTCATTCATATAAAACATTCATATAAAACCCGCTGGCCGCACTATCATTAAATTATCATGTTACGGTGCGGGCCGCGTGTCTGAGACCCTTGGTTTATACATAGCACAAAGCAACAAGAAAAACTTTGTAAACTGTGTTATTTCATGTTAAATTTCAAAAGATTTTTGTGGCTCCCATTGTTTACTTTAATTTGTGAAACTGGTCAAAATGGCTCTTTGACTGGTAAAGGTTGCCGACCCCTGGACTAGACGTATAAGATTTCATTTCATAGGAGTGACAGATTGTTTGGTAAACCTATAGCATGTTCTATATGTTATAGTTATTTGAATGACTCTTACCATAATATGTTACGTTAACATACCAGTTGGTTATTTATGCCTCATATAACGTACACTTATTCAGCCTGTTGTTCACTATTCTTTATTTATTGTAAATTGCCTTTCAAATGTCTATTTTTGGTGTTGGCTTTTATCAAATAAATGTCCCCAAAAAATGCAACTTATACTCCAGTGCGACTTATATATGTTTTTTCCTTCTATATTATGCATTTCCGGCCGGTGCGACTTATACTCCGGAGCGACTTATACTCCGAAAAATATGGTAATCATTTCTTATTTCAAGCATGAAAAAAAAGATCATGATGTATGCATATCATTATGTCAAGATAATGCACACTTGCCAACCTTGTGACCTCCGATTTCGGGAGGTTGGGGTGGGGGGTGGGGGGGCGTGGTCGGAATGGGGGGGCGTGGTTGGGGGCGTGGTTAAGAGGGGAGGAGTATATTGACAGCTAGAATTCACCAAGTCAAGTATTTCATATATATATATATATATATATATATATATATATATATATATATATATATATATATATATATATATATATATACATCCTGAAAATATGCAAACAAAACTGTGTTTAGATAATTGATACTTCAAACTTGCATAAATAAATCTTAGTGAATATAACATAACTTGGCTTCTGAGAGCTTCAAAATGTAATGAATAAAATGCTAAAGTTGTTGATAAACAAGCAATTATTTTAATAATTAAATATGGTCATTTTAAATGAATTATAATGATAATTTAAAATTAATTATTTCAAATATGTTTATTTTAATGTATATTCTATGGCTGGATGCAATAAGGAGTCAGAAAAAATACAAAAAATGTTGATGTTTTTAGCAAAATATAGTAAAAATTTATTTAGTTTTTTTTTTTTTTAAATTAATAAATATATTAATTTTTAGGTAAGATAAACATAATAATACAATGTATCTCTAGTCTGGATGATTTTAGTTCTTGTCACCCTGTTGTCTTCCCGTAGTGAAAAAAGGCTGTCCTCACTCAGGTCCGCATGGAGCTGGAGGGGGCGTGGCCTCCAGTTTCGGCTGAAAATCGGGAGATTTTTGGGAGAATATTTGTCCCGGGAGGTTTTCGGGAGAGGCGCTGAATTTCGGGAGTCTCCCGGAAAATTCGGGAGAGTTGGCAAGTATGAGATAATGGCACTAGCATTTATTTAATTTAAGAATATTTTTCAACATATTGACCAAAAATATATATTTTTTTTCTACCAAGAAAAGCGCACTTGTTAATAGTGAGAGTATACTTATTTTAAGGTATTTTTGGGTTCATTGAGGTTAGCTAATTTTACTTGTTTTGGAAAGTCTTAAAAGCCGAATTTTCTTGTTGCAGATAACTTTGCTTAGTTCAAGTAAAATACCGTATTTTTCAGACAATAAGTTGCAGTTTTTTTCATAGTTTGGCCGGGGGTGCGACTTATACTCAGGAGCGACTTATGTGTGAAATTATTAACACATTACCGTAAAATATCAAATGATATTATTTATCTCATTCACGTAAGAGACTAGACGTATAAGATTTCATGGGATTTAGCGATTAGGAGTGACAGATTGTTTGGTAAACGTATAGCATGTTCTATATGTTATAGTTATTTGAATGACTCTTACCATAATATGTTACGTTAACATACCAGTTGGTTATTTATGCCTCATATAACGTACACTTATTCAGCCTGTTGTTCACTATTCTTTATTTATTTCAAATTGCCTTTCAAATGTCTATTCTTGGTGTTGACTTCTATCAAATAATTTTCCCCAAAAAATGCAACTTATATATGTTTTTTTCCTTCTTTATTATGCATTTTCGGCCGGTGCGACTTATACTCCGGAGCAACTTATACTCCGAAAAAATATGGTAATTGTTGCCATTTGCTAATTTGTTCCCGCTGTCTTGTCACTGTTCACTGGTCTGAGGCCCCATTTATAAGGTTATCCAGGGTAAATCCCACCTAACCTTATCCGTGTCCACACACAACATTGCCACCGTTTAAGACCCCTGATGCCATGTTGTTCCAGACCACAGCAAACATTATCTAGCTTGCCAAAGATTGTAATAAATCTATTAAAAAGAAGACAACCTGCCGTTTCCTTTAACTTGGACTCGAGTTGATTGAATCAAATCATTATGCTGTGATATTACACGATTTAAATGTGTCATGACTTGGTCTTGGGTGTGTGCTTTTCCGGGATGCAACGGAAAGTTGGCTCGGGCGAGACGGGAATGAAGGTACATGATTTATTTATTATTATCAAAAAAAAGGAATAAATGAAAGCGCGCACAGTGGCGGAGAATAAACTATGAAACCAAAAGACTATAACAAAAAAGTACAAATGAAAAGCACGCACAGTGGCGGAGAACAAACTATGAAAAACAAAAAGACTATAAACATGGAACAAAAACTTACTTTGACAAGGGACATGAAGCAGGATCTTAGAGAATGAAGAGAGTACATAAGTATAAATGTGGAGAGGCCGTCAGAAAGACAAACTGAAAAACACTGAACTTAAATACTACAGACATGATTAACGAAAACAGGTGCGTGACTCAAGACGTGAAACAGGTGCGTGACGTGACAGGTGAAAACTAATGGGTTGCTATGGTGACAATCAAGAGTGCACAATGAGTCCAAACGTGGAACAGGTGAAACTAATGGGGTAATCATGGAAACAAGACAAGGGAGTGAAAAGACAGAAACTAAAGAGTCCTATAACTAAACAAAACATGACTTAAAACAAAACATGATTACACAGACATGACAAAATGTGAATCATTTGTGATTTAAATCACGGTAAATGAACGTACATATTGTTAATGTAGATGTATTTTTTTAATATTATTTATCTGTTGATCCCTGGTAACAGTTGCCAGACACAGCATTTTTTTTTTTTTAAATGTACCATATGTTTTTTTGTCATGTTGTCTTCATCCATAAACAGGAGACTCACTCACGCCACCATTCAGCCATCATTTGAAGATTGAATCAAGTAAAGACGTGTACCTTGCACCTCCGTTTGGATGTATCTGTGTTCATTTTCTATTCTGGCACAGCTTTCTGCTGACTTGTATGAGTAAATCTAATATTAAAGCGTTATTGATTTGCAGATCCTTAATCACTTGGAGTTGGCCCACTTTCACTTATCCCCACTGCGGCGAGGGCTCCCCAGGGGGCGGGGCTTCAGCGACACTTGGAGGCAAATGCAATTTTTCTGTGATGCCAAAGAGATTTAGAAATCCCATCATCAATCATTACATCACTAATATTTACATCTGCTGTGTGCGAGCAATACTTCGTCTGAGGTGAAGTTTATGGCACTGATGCCTTCCTTTGGAGTGTTTTTTTTTTTTTTTTTACTTTAACTCTGTATGCACTAACCACTGTTTACAGTTTGCTTAATAACACGATAACAAAAAAAGAAAATCATGATTGACCTTTGTAAAAGTGTTGTTTTCCAATACTTCTTATTCACATGTATTTATTTCTATACCGTATTTTTCACAGCTGACCTGGACATTCGAAAGTTCTCTTGCCGCCTGAGAAGTGTTGTATCTCAAATAGCTGCAATCGCTTTCTCTTAAAGGGGAACATTATCACCAGACCTATGTAAGTGTCAATATATACCTTGATGTTGCAGAAAAAAAGACCATATATTTTTTTAACTGATTTAGTGATGTTAAGTTCCTGTCATGCGATGTTATACAGTATATGCCTTGAGCTCTTATTTTGAAGGCGCTAAAAGCGGAAATGATGACATAGTGGAACGGAGGTTTTTGAAAGAAGGTAAATAAAGTTGTCCTCGTGTAAACTGGAGCCTCCGTGTTTGTTATTTTGTAGTTTCATACAGTATAGGCGACATTTATACACCCTCGGTTACACTTTTTTAAATAGATTCAATCTTGCACGTGGAAAGTTTAAGTGAGGGCTTTAGTTGATAAAACACTCCCATTAGGAGGTGCATTAATCCAGCACAACAGCGGCGCATGGACTTCATTTATAAGCAGAGGTGGGTAGTAACGCGCTACATTTACTCCGTTACATCTACTTGAGTAACTTTTGGGATACATTGTACTTCTAAGAGTAGTTTTAATGCAACATACTTTTACTTTTACTTGAGTATATTTACAGAGAAGAAACGCTACTTTTACTGCGCTACTTTTATCTACATTCAGCTCGCTACTCGCTACTAATTTTTTATCGATCTGTTAATGCATGCTTTGATTGTTTTGGTCTGTCAGACAGACCTTCAAAGTGCCTGCGTTTCACCAAATACAGTCACTGGTGACGTTTGTCTCCGTTCCACCAATCAAATGCAGTCATTGGTGACGTTGGACCAATCAACTGAGTGGTCACATGACCTGACTTAAACAAGTGTAAAAACTTATTGGGGTGTTACCATTTAGTGGTCAATTGTACGGAATATGTACTGTACTGTGCAATCTAATAATAAAAGTTTCAATCAATCAATCAAAAGTGTGAAGGAAAAAAGACACGTTTTTATTTCAACCGTACTTCCGGTCAAAAGCCTAAAGACTGACTGCACAGTTCCTGTCTTCACAATAAAAGTGCCGTTTCCGTCGCGCTTGCGCTTACTACCGTATTTTCCGCACTATAAGGCGCATCGGATTATAAGGCGCACCTTCAATGAATGGCATATTTCAAAACTTTGTTCATATATAAGGCGCACCGGATTATAAGGCGCACCTATGTCAACAAAACAGTCAGATAGGTCAGTCAAACTTTATTAATAGATAACAAACCAGCGTTCTGACAACTCCGTTCACTCCCAAAATGAATAAACAGCTGATTTACTCGTGTTACGTAAATCAAACGTGCAATCACAATATAGTAACACGTGAAATAGTGCAGAGCAATAACAATATATCAATAACTCAATGTTGCTCAAACGTTAATGTCACACAACACAACACACTAAATAAAAATGTAAAGCTCACTTTATGAAGTTATAGCTCATTCACAAATCCCTCGAATTCTTCTTCTTCAGTGTCCGAAATAAACAGTTGAGCGAATACGGCATCCAACATGGCCGGCTCCGTCTCGTTGAAGTCGTCATTAATGGAGTCAGTGTCGTTGCCGTTTATTAGTTCAGTGACAATTCCTGCCTTCCTGAAAGCTCGGACCACAGATGAGACTGAATCAGCCCAGGCATTTACGATCCACTGGCAGATAGTGGCGTATGTCGTCTGGCGCTGTCTCCCTGTCTTGGTGAACGTCACGTGTGTTCGCCTTCTGTTATCCACTGTTCCCACGCAGTTAGCAGTCTAGCTTCGAATGCCCTGTTGACACCAATTTCTAGCGGCTGGAGGTCTTTTGTCAATCCACCCGGAATGACGGCGAGTATTGAATTAAGCGCGTAAGCGTGTCTCTTAATGTGATGTTATGAGCTAGCAAATATAACAACTACACTACCCAGCATGCAACGATAGTGACGAGCATGCGCGGTAGCCCTGAGAAGCGTTGTTGTATGCTGGCAGTTAGAATGTGGTTATGAGCACGCTGTGAGTAAACGTTGAAAACTCAGTTAACACGCCTCGTCTGCATTATTTATAATTAGACAGACAACACACTTATAGGAGCCATTTTGGGGTCTTTACATAAACACACAAATGGAAATGAAACGTCACATATCCCAGCATACACCGCGCGCTTCTTCTTCTTCTACGGGGAAAAAAGATGGCGGCTGTTTACCGTAGTTGCGAGACCGAAACTTTATGAAAATTAATATTAATATTAACCCATATATAAGGCGCACCGGATTATAAGGCGCACTGTCAGCTTTTGAGAAAATTTGTGGTTTTTAGGTGCGCCTTATAGTGCGGAAAATACGGTAAATAAGAGTCTCCAAAAGCCAGCGCAAACAAGCTAGCAAGCTACGGAGTTTGCCGCCAATGTATTTCTTGTAAAGTGTATAAAAACGAATATGGAAGCTGGACAAATAAGATGCCAAAAACCAACCACTTTCATGTGGTATTAGACAGAAAGGAGGAACTTTTTTTCTCCTCCATTTGAAAACGTGGATGTTATCATCACTACTGTCTGATTCCAATCAATGCAAGTCATCAGAATCAGGTAATACACCAACTTATATTCTTGTCTTCATGAAAGAAAGGAATCTATATGTGTTAAACATGCATGTATATTCATTAAAACACCTTTAACATGTAAACAAAAACGGCAAAATAAATACATATAAATTATATACTGTATATATCAATGTATGTATGTATGTATGTATGTATGTACAGTGTATATATATATACATATATATATATATATATGTGCGTGTGTGTGTGTGTGTGTGTGTGTGTGCGTGTGTGTGTATGTTACTCATCGGTTACTCAGTACTTGAGTAGTTTTTTCACAACATACTTTTTACTTTTACTCAAGTAAATATTTGGGTGACTACTCCTTACTTTTACTTGAGTAATACATCTCTAAAGTAACAGTACTCTTACTTGAGTACAATTTCTGGCTACTCTACCCACCTCTGTTTATAAGTAAAGGCAAGACCATAATAACGTTTTTTTTATTAAATGTGCTTTTTTGTGTGCTACAGTTTGTATGTGTAAAGTTAAAGTTAAGGTAACGTACCAATGATTGTCACACACACACTAGGTGTAATGAAATGTGTCCTCTGCATTTGACCCATCCCCTTGATCACCCCCTGGTAGGTGAGGGGAGCAGTGGGCAGCAGCGGCGCCGCGCCCGGGAATAATTTTTGGTGATTTAACCCCCAATTCCAACCCTTGATGCTGAGTGCCAAGCAGGGAAGAATGCTGGTATGAGCTTTTAAACATAACCCGTTAACTGCTGCCAATCAAATGGTGAACAAGATACTCTTTGTCACACCGCGGTGAGGGAAGTCTTGTCTTGGTTTTTTTCTGTCTTGTGATTTACATGTTTTATTTTGAAAAGCAACTCCTCTTGTTTCAGATCACGGGTCCTTCCTCTTGTATCACCAGTCTGACGTCATTCCTGACCCTTGATTGTTTCCACCTGTTTCCCATTACCCTCATGTTCTTTATAAGCCCAAGCCTCCCCTTGTTCTGTGCCAGATTGTCTCGGGCTTTCGTGCCTGTCTTGCGTTCCATGTCCCTGTTCATGTCCATGCCTTGCCTTGTCTCACGTCTACGTCCTTGCTCCCAGAATATCCCACGCTGTAATTTTGAATTGACTTTTTTCCTCCCTCAGAGCGACTTTTGTTATCCTACCTTTTTCTACCGCAGTGGTGAGTTATTATTTTTCATTAAAGATTTTTTCCTCAAAGTTTGTTGAGTGATTTTTTTGTTTACATTGATTAGAGTAGTTAAGTTTTATAGTCATTATTTTCTTCCTCCTGTTTGGAGCGTTTTTTGTTGAAGTTTTTGATAACAGATACGGTGCTAATTATATCGTCCTTATTTTTGTATTCCTCCTTTTTTTGGAGTGATTTTTGTTTTTTCCCTTTTTGGAACATTTTGTCGATAGTATTTTTGTGTTTCATAGTAATTGAATTTACTCGGCTCTGGAGGCTTAAAGAGTATTTCAAAATAAAAGCTTTATTTGGAATCACCTCTCTGCATCTGAGTCCCTTCCTCCATCCAAGCCTGACACTCTTTAGGGTTCATATGTTTGTAAATCTGACTGTGATGAAGTCAGTGCCTCACCAGCCATCAACCTCACCGCACGTCACTGCCTCTTACACATATGCTTATGTGTGCTATGGCTATGAGTTTTTTTTCCCCCTTGGCCTCAGTCTGGACCCCCTCGCCAGGGCCCAGGCTTAGACTGAATATTTGTTTTTCTCACCTGCCTCACCTGACCACAGGTCCCTGAAGCACACCAAAAGGCGGGTTGTATCATTGCAGATTCAGGCAAAAAAAGCACCAATTTATACCTGTGTTTACATTTGTGTGCAGGACTACAGCGTGCACGGGATAGTGGGAGGTGTGCGCTGGTGTGTGTGTGCCGCTTGCTAAACAATGCTAATTAAGAGAGACTGTGGGAGCGCTTCATTGACCTCTCTCCCCGTAGTGTGTTTGTTTTTATTGTTCATGCTAATTAGGCTTAATCCGCCGCTCTCTCGCCACCGACTATGACCAGCACCGCGCGTCCACGCCGCAGCCAATCAGACGCGGCCGTACTAGGAGGGGAGTGTGGGGAGTTATGACTGGACTTGTGTGTGTGTGTGGGTGTGCAAGAATCGAGGTATCATGTCGGGTGGGGCCCCTGGCAGCCATTGTCTCGCAGTACAATGATACGGCTCACAAGTGAGCAGTGGGCCAGTAATGAGGTGGAGGCCCCTCTGAACAGCACGTCTCTGCCAATTGTTCTGCCGCCACAGTGGGGAAATGGAGCACACACACACGCACACACACACACACATTTCACACCTACCCCGCTAACCCCCCCCCTTCCACACCCCCATCTCATATCTCTAACATGGGAGTGTGTTTCGCTAATGGCTAATTAAAACAGGACTATTAATGAATGACCGAGCAGAAGACACGATAAGGAAACTTCCAGGGTTAAATTAACACATCCTTAACACGTCAATCAGGTTGGCGGCATGCAGACGCGCTTGCGTTCGCGCGTGAAAACGTGTGCACTTGTTCACTATTCGATGCAAAGTGATGAAAAGCGGATTTAAAGGGGAACATTATCACAATTTCAGAATGGTTAAAACCATTAAAATCAGTTCCCAGTGGCTTATTATATTTTTCAAAGTTTTTTTCAAAATTTTACCCATCACGCAATATCCCTAAAAAAAGCTTCAAAGTGCCTGATTTTAACCACCCGTCCATTTTCCTGTGACGTCACATAGTGAAGCCAACACAAACAAACATGGCGGAAAGAACAGCAAGCTATAGCGACATTAGCTCGGATTCAGACTCGGATTTCAGCGGCTTAAGCGATTCAACAGATTACGAATGTATTGAAACGGATGGTTGTAGTGTGGAGGCAGGTAGCGAAAACGAAATTGAAGAAGAAACTGAAGCTATTGAGCCATATCGGTTTGAACCGTATGCAAGCGAAACCGACGAAAACGACACAACAGCCAGCGACACGGGAGAAAGCGAGGACGAATTCGGCGATCGCCTTCTAACCAACGATTGGTATGTGTTTGTTTGGCATTAAAGGAAACTAACAACTATGAACTAGGTTTACAGCATATGAAATACATTTGGCAACTACATGCACTTTGAGAGTGCAGACAGCCCAATTTTCATCAATTAATATATTCTGTAGACATACCCTCATGTCAGCAGGCCAGGGAAGCTAGGGTCGATTTTCTTCTCTTGATCATCTTCGGGACGGTGTGAGCCAAGACATCCAGGGGGGTTTAGCTCGCTCGTCTGCGGGAACAAACTGCCGCCATCGCTTGCCGTTCTACCGAGGTCCTTTAATAAAAAAATAATCAGGATTATTATTTTTTCCACTTTAGTTACAACAAGTGAGAGAGAGAGACTGCAGGATTTGAGTTGATTTGACTTCAGTTGAGACACAGCAAGACTAAATTCCAGGTTTGACAAATGTTTTGGTGAAACAATTTTGAAGGGACAAGCAGGAGAAAATTGATGGATGGATGAATTTTGGCAAGGAAATAGCTGACTTCATGTTAGCTGTTAATAGATACAATGGAAGTGAGGTTGGAACTGGTAGCTGCAGGCCTTCAACACATCACATCTGCTTGTGTTGTTGTTAACGACATCATGGATGGAAGAGGCTCAGAATAGCAGTCGCCCGATATCAATATTGGCGCTGTGCTCAACATCCAATATTACAAAATAATGGTTTCATAAAAGTAACAAACAACAAGTATAATATATACTGTTAAAATTTTTCATAAAAGTAAACAACAAACAACAAGCATAATATATATTGTTCAAAATTTTCCCAAGATGAATTGCACCAAAAACTGTGAGGATTTCCGCATTTAATTAACAAGCATTTTGTGACGAAATAAGTGTAAAAGGTACAAAACGGTATTAAAAAAACAAATAAATAAATAAAATCTTGTTTTTTCATTTTGCGTTTTCAATTTATTGTTGTTATTATTGATATTATTCTACTTGCTGTTGTTTTGGTGGTAAGACAAATACTCATGTTTTCAAAATAATGAATAACTGTCTTATTAATTGTGATATCAATATCCATCCATCCATCCATTTTCTACCGCTTGTCCCTATCAATAAAAAATAATCAGGATTATTAATTTTTCCACTTTAGTTACAACAAGTGAGAGAGAGAGAGACTGCAGGATTTGAGTTGATTTGACTTCAGTTGAGACACAGCAAGACTAAATTCCAGGCTGGACAAATGTTTTGGTGAAACAATTTTGAAGGGACAAGCAGGAGAAAATTGATTGATGGATGGATTTTGGCAAGGAAATAGCTGACTTCATGTTAGCTGTTAATAGATAGAATCGAAGTGAGGTTGGAACTGGTAGCTGCAGACCTACAACACATCGCATCTGCTTGTGTTGTTGTTAACGACATCATGGATGTAAGATCAATGTACAAACAGGACAGGCTCAGAACAGCAGCACAATTTCCCCTATATCCGTCATAACGGGGTTTTCGCAGCTTACTGCAAGGTTTGTTCTCCCGGGATGCAAACAGACTATTCCGGACAAGGCTTGCAGGTAGGAACATATTTCTTTATCTAACTACAAAATAACAGGCAAAAACTCTCTAACTGTGGCATGAAATAAACAAGACTTAGGTAGAAGGTTACGTGATAATAGCGTGAAGCAAACAACTAGCATAAACTATAGCACAGCGAGAAACAAACAACTAACATAACTATGGCATGGAACAACTATGAAACTGTGACATGAAACAAGTAACATGAACTATGGCATAGAACAACATGAAACTGTGGCATGCAATCAAGAACTAGCATAACTATAGAATCAGACCTGAAACGAGCAATGACGCCAGCCGACTGACTGGCAAAGGTGGTTTAAATAGTCTCTTGATTAGAGCCAGGTGAGCGTCCAAACACCAGCGGCAGGTGAAAATCATATGCCACCATGGCAACCAAAACAAACAAGAGTGCACAAAAAACAGGAACTAACAACATAGCAAAAACTTGACAATATCAATATCGGCGCTGTGCGCAACATCCAATATTACAATATAATGGTTTCATAAAAGTAAACAACAAACAACAAGCATAATATAAACTGTTCAAAATTTTCCCAAGATGAATTGCACCAAAAACTGTCAGGATTTTCGCATTTAAGTAACAAGCATTTTGCGACGAAATAAGTGTAAAAGGTACAAAACGGTATTAAAAAAAAAAAAAAAAAAAAAAAAAAAAAAAAATCTTGTTTTTTCATTTTGCGTTTTCAATTTATTGTTGTTATTATAAATATTATTTTACTTGCTGTTCTTTTGGTGGTAAGACAAATACTCATGTTTTCAAAATAATGAATAACCGTGTTATTAATTGTGATTTCAATAGCTATCCATCCATCCATTTTCTACCGCTTGTCCCTATCAATAAAAAATAATCAGGATTATTATTTTTTCCACTTTAGTTACAACAAGTGAGAGAGAGAGACTGCAGGATTTGAGTTGATTTGACTTCAGTTGGGACACAGCAAGACTAAATTCCAGGCTGGACAAATGTTTTGGTGAAACAATTTTGAAGGGACAAGCAGGAGAAAATTGATGGATGGATGAATTTTGGCAAGGAAATAGCTGACTTCATGTTAGCTGTTAATAGATAGAATCGAAGTGAGGTTGGAACTGATAGCTGCAGACCTACAACACATCGCATCTGCTTGTGTTGTTGTTAACGACATCATGGATGGAAGATCAATGTACAAACGGGACAGGCTCAGAACAGCAGCACAATTCCCCCTATATCCGTCATAACGGGGTTTTCGCAGCTTACTGCAAGGTTTGTTCTCCCGGGATGCAAACGGACTATTCCGGACAAGGCTTGCAGGTAGAAACATATTTATTTATCCAACTACAAAATAACAGGCAAAAACTCTCTAACTGTGTCATGAAATAAACAAGACTTAGGTAGAAGGTTACGTGATAATAGCGTGAAGCAAACAACTAGCATAAACTATAGCATAGCAAGAAACAAACAACTAACATAACTATGGCATGGAACAACTATGAAACTGTGACATGAAACAACTAACATGAACTATGGCATAGAACAACATGAAACTGTGGCATGCAATCAATAACTAGCATAACTATAGAATCAGACCTGAAACGAGCAATGACGCCAGTCGACTGACTGGCAAAGGTGGTTTAAATAGTCTCTTGATTAGAGCCAGGTGAGCGTCCAAACACCAGCGGCAGGTGAAAATCCTATGCCACCATGGCAACCAAAACAAACAAGAGTGTACAAAAAACAGGAACTAACAACGTAACAAAAACTTGATCCGGAACATGACAATATCAATATCGGCGCTGTGCGCAACATCCAATATTACAAAATAATGGTTTCATAAAAGTAAACAACAAACAACAAGCATAATATAAACTGTTCAAAATTTTCCCAAAATGAATTGCACCAAAAACTGTGAGGATTTTCGCATTTAAGTAACAAGCATTTTGCGACGAAATAAGTGTAAAAGGTACAAAACGGTATTTAAAAAAAATCAAAAATCTTGTTTTTTCATTTTGCGTTTTCAATTTATTGTTGTTTTTATTGATATTATTCTACTTGCTGTTGTTTTGGTGGTAAGACAAATACTCATGTTTTCAAAATAATGAATAATCTTGTTATTAATTGTGATTTCAACATCCATCCATTCATCCATTTTCTGAAACAACTAACATGAACTATGGCATAGAACAACATGAAACTGTGGCATGCAATCAATAACTAGCATAACTATAGAATCAGACCTGAAACGAGCAATGACGCCAGCCGACTGACTGGCAAAGGTGGTTTAAATAGTCTCTTGATTAGAGCCAGGTGAGCGTCCAAACACCAGCGGCAGGTGAAAATCATATGCCACCATGGCAACCAAAACAAACAAGAGTGCACAAAAAACAGGAACTAACAACATAGCAAAAACTTGACAATATCAATATCGGCGCTGTGCGCAACATCCAATATTACAATATAATGGTTTCATAAAAGTAAACAACAAACAACAAGCATAATATAAACTGTTCAAAATTTTCCCAAGATGAATTGCACCAAAAACTGTCAGGATTTTCGCATTTAAGTAACAAGCATTTTGCGACGAAATAAGTGTAAAAGGTACAAAACGGTATTAAAAAAATTTTTTTTTTTTAAAAATTAAAAATCTTGTTTTTTCATTTTGCGTTTTCAATTTATTGTTGTTATTATAGATATTATTTTACTTGCTGTTCTTTTGGTGGTAAGACAAATACTCATGTTTTCAAAATAATGAATAACCGTGTTATTAATTGTGATTTCAATAGCCATCCATCCATCCATTTTCTACCGCTTGTCCCTATCAATAAAAAATAATCAGGATTATTATTTTTTCCACTTTAGTTACAACAAGTGAGAGAGAGAGACTGCAGGATTTGAGTTAATTTGACTTCAGTTGGGACACAGCGAGACTAAATTCCAGGCTGGACAAATGTTTTGGTGAAACAATTTTGAAGGGACAAGCAGGAGAAAATTGATGGATGGATGAATTTTGGCAAGGAAATAGCTGACTTCATATTCGCTGTTAATAGATACAATGGAAGTGAGGTTGGAACTGAGAGCTGCAGACCTACAACACATCACATCTGCTTGTGTTGTTGTTAACGACATCATGGATGTAAGATCAATGTACAAACGGGACAGGCTCAGAACAGCAGCACATTCCCCCCTATATCAATATGGTGAAGCAATTTTGAAGGGACAAGCGGTAGAAAAAGGGATGGACGGATGAATTTTGGCAAGGAAATAGCTGACTTCATATTCGCTGTTAATCGATACAATGGAAGTGAGGTTGTAACTGATAGCTGCAGACCTTCAAGGTCCCAGCGGCATAACGCTGAGCATCGAGCAACTGGGTCTTTGGCTTATTGAACACATGGATTGACCCTCGTGAAGATGTCCGCTACCTCAAAGCATGACATCGACCTTTTGACACACGACCATCTGCTCCTGGGGACGCGTGTTGCCTTGTTCTCTTTGGCTCGCAGACAGACGAACGCATGGAAGAGAGACGTGCTGATTACGGAGCGACGGCTTAATGGAACCGATTGCTTGCTACATGCTGCCTGGCGTGAGTCAGGCGCATCGCAGCGAGGTGGCGTCATTATGACGGGCACCTGTTATGGCGAGGAACAGGTGGAACCCGCAGCGGTCTCACAACACCGCGTATGCCTGTGCAGATTTTGTCTCCGCGGCGGCGAGCTAAGCCTCTGATTAAGAAACATGCCGCAGGGGAAACGTGCCACGGGGTTTTGACCGGCGTCTGTCCCGAGCAGCGTGAGGCCTCAGTGCGGCGTGACCGGGAGGAGGAAGAGCGGCGAGACGCCAGCTTAAACAGACGCTCAGTGCCAGTTTTGTTTGTCTACCAAGTCAGCGCTGGGTCACATTGCAACAAGTAAAGCTCTGCCAAGACAATTTACTCTGCTTTGCACAGTTCCCTTTGCACATGCATTCTTTTTTTGAGTTTGAGTTTATTTGGAACACGCATGTGTTAGAATAATCATGTATATATATTATCACACAACTTTAGTATGCTTAAAGTCTGTTGCTATAGTTATTAGCTATTGTGCTCAAGCTGTATTTTTCCTATCTGTGCAAGGACAAAACTTCTTGTCTGAGGGGTGGCCTCAGCTGCAGATGTTAACTTTGTTTTAGCCCGCTAACAGCCAAGGACTTCAAGGACCTCAACGAAGATAAGACGACAGCACGCAGACGAAGCAGAGACAAGGCGAAATCACAAGGCCCCAGCACATTCTGTCACGTATTGTGCGTACTGGACCTGCTTTGCATGATATATGTGACCACTCCTTTAAGAGGCGGCCTCAGTGATGTTGACTAGGGCTGTGGTCCCCAACCACCGGTACCGGTCCGTCAATCGATAGGTACCGGGCCGCACAAGAAATTAAAAAAAATAAATAAATAATAATAATTGTTTTTTTTTGTTTTTTTAATTGAATCAACATAAAAAACACAAGATACACTTACAATTAGTGCACCAACCCAAAAAACCTCCCTCCCCCATTTACACTCATTCGCACAAAAGGGTTGTTTCTTTCTGTTATTAATATTCTGGTTCCTACATTATATATCAGTATAGGTCAATACAGTCTGCAGGGATACAGTCCGTAAGCACACATTATTGTATTTTTTTATGACAAAAAAATAAATGAATAAATAAATGTCCGCAGTTACAAAAAGGTTGGGGACTACTGGACTAGAGAACTCCTGAATAAATAGAGGGACGCGGGAGCTGAACCTTAGAGCGTAGGGCGAGACTGTGACTAAGTGTGCAGCTCCATGCGTTCTCCTCATGAGCTAAATTGAACTCTGTCTCTGCATAATTCCTTGCTTCTTGTCTGTTTAATAGATGTCATCAGTGTTTGAACCTGACAACATGATACATCACACATGCATGCGTACAACATGACACATCACACATGCATGCATATAACATGACACATCACACATGCATGCATACGACATGACACATCACACATGCATGCATACAACATGATACATCACGCATGCATGCATACAACATGATACATCACACATGCATGCGTGCAACATGACACATCACACATGCATGCATACAACATGATACATCACACGTGCATGCATACAACATGACACATCACACATGCATGCATACGACATGACACATCACACATGCATGCATGCAACATGACACATCACACATGCATGCATACAACATGATACATCACACGTGCATGCGTATAACATGACACATCACACATGCATGCATACAACATGATACATCACACATGCATGCATACAACATGATACATCACACATGAATGCATACATCATGACACTTCACACATGCATGCATACAACATGATACATCACACACACATGCATGCATACATCATGACACTTCACACATGCATGCATACAACATGATACATCACACATGCATGCATACAACATGATACATCACACATGAATGCATACATCATGACACTTCACACATGCATGCATACAACATGATACATCACACATGCATGCATACAGTATTTTTGATTCAATAAATAATGTTTGTATGTTCTGTATATCCAACATTATGTATTATCGTTAACATCGTTAATGAATGAAGAGTACTTTTGTAGTTATTTCCCCATATTTGTACACAATAACTCAGATATGTAACACTAGTGAGCAGTAGAGAATATGAAGTGAGTTTTGGTCTGGAACATGTTTTGCTTTATTCATTATTGACCTGTTTCTTGCTACTTTATGTTGTATATTTTTGACTAAAGTCATAATCTCTATTGTGAATGACCACAATGATGCATTGCTCTGTGAAATCTAAACATGTAGATAGTTTGAAAGGACTGTTGCTCTTTAAAAGGTCAAATAAGTGTTAAATTTGCTCGTTAGCTGTAATGACTGGCAGTAAAAGGTGCCGAATGCAGTGAGCCGGCTAAGAGAGGACTAGAGCGTCTTTTGTTTAATACTTCAGGCAAGCTGACAAAAAAACTATTGCAATTATTAGCAGTAGGGTTGTATGGTATATCGGTACTAATAAGGTACCGCGGTACTAATTGATTGAAATCGGTACTATACTGCCTTTGAAAAGCACCGGTACCGTTCTTTCATTTACAAAACCCAAAACCAGTGAAGTTGGCACGTTGTGTAAACCGTAAATAAAAACAAAATACAAAGATTTGCAAATCCTTTTCAACCTATAGTCACTTGAATTGACTGCAAAGATAAGATATTTAATGTTCAAAATTCTCATTTGGAATTTGATGCCTGATACATGTTTCAAAAAAGCCGGCACAAGTGGCAAAAACGACCGAGAAAGTTGAAGAATGCTCATCAAACACTTATTTGGAACATCCCACAGGTGAACAGGCTAATTGGGAACAGGTGGGTGCCATGGGTATAAAAGCAGCTTCCATGAAATGCTCAGTCATTCACAAATCACGCATTTGTCAACAAATTGTTGAACAGTTTAAGAAACACCTTTCTCAACCAGCTATTGCAAGGAATTTAGGGATTTCACCATCTACGGTCCGTAATATCATCAAAGGGTTCAGAGAATCTGGAGAAATCACTGCACGTAAGCGATTATATTACGGACCTTGGATCCCTCAGGCGGTACTGCATCAAAAAGTGACATCAGTGTGTAAAGGATATCACCACATGGGCTCAGGAACATTTTAGAAAAACACTATCAGTAACTACAGTTGGTCGCTACATCTGTAAGTGCAAGTTAAAACTCTACAATGCAAAGCGAAAGCCATTTATCAACAACACCCAGAAACGCTGCCAGCTTTTTCTGGGCCGAAGCTCATCTAAGATGAATTGATACAAAGTGGAAAAGTGTTCTGTGGTCTGACGAGTCCACATTTCAAATTGTTTTTGGAAACTGTGGACGTCGTGTCCTCCGGACCAAAGAGGAAAAGAACCATCCGGATTGTTCTAGGCGCAAAGCATCTGTGATGGTATGGGGATTGTATTAGTTCCCAAGGCAAGGGTAACTTACACATCTGTGAAGGCACCATTAATGCTGATAGGTACACACAGGTTTTGGAGCAACATATGTTGCCATCCGGGCAGCACGGTGGAAGAGGGGTTAGTGCGTCTGCCTCACAATACGAAGGTCCTGAGTAGTCGTGAGTTCAATCCCGGCCTCGGGATCTTTCTGTATGGAGTTTGCATGTTCTCCCCGTGACTGCGTGGGTTCCCTCCGGGTACTCCGGCTTCCTCCCACCTCCAAAGACATGCACCTGGGGATAAGTTGATTGGCAACACTAAATTGGCCCTAGTGTGTGAATGTGAGTGTGAATGTTGTCTGTCTATCTGTGTTGGCCCTAGCGACTTGTCCAGGGTGTACCCCGCCTTCCGCCCGATTGTAGCTGAGATAGGCTCCAGCACCCCAGCGACCCCAAAGGGAATAAGCGGTAGAAAATGGATGGATGGATGTTGCCATCCAAGCAACGTTATCATGGACGCCCCTGCTTATTTCAGCAAGACAATGCCAAGCCACGTGTTACAACAGAATGGCTTCATAGGAAAATAGTGCGGGTACTAGACTGGCCTGCCTGTCTAGTACCGGTACTTTTCAAACAGAGTATAGTACCACAATACTATACTAGTACCGGTATACCGTACAACCCTGGTAGGCACCAATCAAATGTCAGGTTCGATCATACATAAGTACAATACCTAAACACACTTGGAAGCACAAAAAACAACATTCTTATAGTTTGGGTTTGCGGGAAGTGCGCAAAGAGTTAGCACATGGAGACCAAAATGCTCGAACCCTGGCTCAGCAGCGGTGTTGCGGTGCATCTCTACGTACAGCTCCGATAAGACAGCAGCGCTTCAAGAAGCGAGTCATCATCCGGCAGCCAGCCCAGCAATCATTATCTGTTAAAGAGCCTTCGTCCCCATGGATCATCATTACCAGGCGCATTAGAAAATACTTTGATTAAACTCCCCTAATCCAGCACAGACAGCTGCAGTCCATTCACAGCTGCCTAATCTCCCCGCTGCTAAATACCAACCAGACAATGGGCAACAAATGACAACTTGTGGGTAAGGGGGGGGCCTCTGGAAACAAGGTGGAAGGAGCGGGATGATTGGTATTATGGTAGGCTGACCATATTCTGAAATCCCAAAAAGAGGACTAGGTGAACATTTGCCAATGATACTCGAACATGCTTTATAAATAATATATTTATTTGAAATAAAGCATTTTTTTCTCCTCTGTTGACAGCAGTGTTGGCGCTAGGAATTTCCCAGGGACCACATCAAGTCATAAAAATGGGATCCCACAGTACATTTTTGGGGTCCGGTCCCACTTTTTTGTAAGCGTCTTGAAAACAAATGACAAACGTATGCACTATGCTGTTATATGTCACATTCTATATTGTGTTTTGGAAAAAAGTTGTCATAAACGTTACTTAATTCATTAAAAAACAATAATACAAAAGAAAACAAACGTGTATGCATATGTAAATGTATCCATCCATCCATCCATCTTCTTCCGCTTATCCGAGGTCGGGTCGCGGGGGCAGCAGCCTAAGCAGGGAAGCCCAGACTTCCCTCTCCCCAGCCACTTCGTCCAGCTCTTCCTGTGGGACCCCGAGGCGTTCCCAGGCCAGCCGGGAGACATAGTCTTCCCAACGTGTCCTGGGTCTTCCCCGTGGCCTCCTACCGGTCGGACGTGCCCTAAACACCTCCCTAGGGAGGCGTTCGGGTGGCATCCTGACCAGATGCCCGAACCACCTCATCTGGCTCCTCTCGATGTGGAGGAGCAGCGGCTTTACTTTGAGCTCCCCCCGGATGGCAGAGCTTCTCACCCTATCTCTAAGGGAGAGCCCCGCCACCCGGCGGAGGAAACTCATTTCGGCCGCTTGTACCCGTGATCTTGTCCTTTCGGTCATAACCCAAAGCTCATGACCATAGGTGAGGATGGGAACGTAGATCGACCGGTAAATTGAGAGCTTTGCCTTCCGGCTCAGCTCCTTCTTCACCACAACGGACCGATACAGCGTC
Source organism: Nerophis lumbriciformis (assembly GCF_033978685.3). Lineage (NCBI taxonomy): Eukaryota > Metazoa > Chordata > Actinopteri > Syngnathiformes > Syngnathidae > Nerophis > Nerophis lumbriciformis. The sequence goes on along the minus strand of NC_084570.2, from coordinate 1,539,540 downwards.
CGCATTACTGAAGACGCCGCACCGATCCGCCTGTCGATCTCACGATTCACTCTTCCCTCACTCGTGAACAAGACTACGAGGTACTTGAACTCCTCCACTTGGGGCAAGATCTCCTCCCCAACCCGGAGATGGCACTCCACCCTTTTCCGGGCGAGAACCATGGACTCGGACTTGGAGGTGCTGATTCTCATCCCACAAACACATAAGAACTGAAAAGCATATTTTCGGCACAGTCCCAATAAGAACAGACATACGTTACAGGGAGACAAGACAAGACCGCCGACGACACAGCCATTTTTACGGCACTCCTTAAAAAAAGGTGATATTGAGAAAGGGGGGGAGAGTAAAAAAATATCAGTCAAAGGCTGGATCCGCAAGAGGGGGTCCAGACTGAGTCCAAGGGAAAAAAACTCATTTGCAATGCAAACATAAACACGTTACATTTAGTCACAACAAACTCGCAACAGAGGGACGGGGAGTTGGAGCAAACAAGCGGTGGTGAAGGCGGTGGTTGGGGAAGGGGCGGGTGCGTGCGCGTATGCCCAATCAACTTGGGTGTGATGTTGAAGTGTTTTTGTGGACTGGGGCCGATCTCAAAGTTCGACACCAGGTGCTTGTTGAGAAAAAGGGAGGTCAAAAGCGTCCATCATTGAGGAGTCCTCGGGGGAGTTTTTAAGAGCAGCCTGTTCCTGATAACACAGCGTCAAGGCCATTCGAGGGAGTCAAATCGTAGATTAGGATGTTGTTTTTCTTCGAGCAGACAGAAAACAATGACTTGCCTGCCCTAATGTCCATGCTGGTTTTCTCTAAATTTCTTCAATTCAATTCTCCTCAGCAAACTTCTCCATGATGTGATCCATCTTGCGATTCAGATCAGAAATCGCCGCAGTCTGTGTTCCCACAGCCCGACCCAATCCTTACATTGCAACGAAAAGCCTTTGGGCTCCTTGAGTGGCTGCCATCGTCTTCCGAATTTGATGATGCACCAGAGCAATGCCCAGCCCAATCAGCAGGTGCCCGGTGATCACGGTTCCAAATAGGTAGATGTCTTCCACGTCCTCGATGGAAAGGACTGAGAGGCACATGATTCTCCATTCATCCCAGGAGTCTCTCACATACCCCGCAGCAATGGTTCCATCAGGGCAGCCAGGCTCCCCAGAACCTCTTTTCCTTGTCGAAAAGACTTTGTCAATTGCGTCGAGAGTCCAGCTGATCATCTCCATGTTTGATGTTTAGATTTGAGGACAGCGCAAAGAAAGAGGCTTCAAAAAAGTGTATACATATGTAAATGTATTCAGTTATAAACATTCATTCACTTTCTTCTTTCATTTATGGATCTAAACTTTACCGCTGCTGGTAGTTTTTTCTATGTTTTTATTTAATAAGTTGTTTATTTCAGTATAAAAGTGTAAAAAGTGTTTTGCTTGGGTCATGAAATGATGATCATGTTGTGCCAGAGCATACATACATTTTATATTTAACGCTTAAAGGCCTACTGAAACCCACTACTACCGACCACGCAGTCTGATAGTTTATATATCAATGATGAAATCTTAACATTGCAACACATGCCAATACGGCCGGGTTAGCTTACTAAAGTGCAATTTTAAATTTTGCGCGAAATATCCTGCTGAAAACGTCTCGGTATGACGACGCCTGCGCGTGACGTCACGGATTGTAGAGGACATTTTGGGACAGCATGGTGGCCAGCTATTAAGTCGTCTGTTTTCATCGCAAAATTCCACAGTATTCTGGAAATCTGTGTTGGTGAATCTTTTGCAATTTGTTCAATGAACAATGGAGACAGCAAAGAAGAAAGCTGTAGGTGGGAAGCGGTGTATTGCGGCAGGTGTTGTGCCGGATAACGCACCCCCGCCGTAGAATGCACCCCCTGACTGTTGTGCCGGAAAACACAGCCGGTGTTTCATTGTTTACATTCCCGAAAGATGACAGTCGAGCTTTACCATTGACCTGTGGAGAACTGGGACAACAGAGACTCTTACCAGGAGGACTTTGAGTTGGATACGCAGACACGGTACCGTGAGTACGCATGCAGCTACGGCTTCCGAACATTTGATTGCTTGCCCGTACGTGCGTACCGCTATGTGCATGTCACGTACATAACTTTGGGGAATTTGGGGAAATATATGTGCTGTATGAACTTTGGGGAGGTGAACGGTACTTTGGGCTGTGGGATTGAGTGTGTTGTGCAGGTGTTTGAGTTGTATTGGCGGGTTATATGGACGGGAGGGGGGAGGTGTTTGTTATGCGGGATTAATTTGTGGCATATTAAATATAAGCCTGGTTGTGTTGTGGCTAATAGAGTATATATATGTCTTGTGTTTATTGACTGTTTTAGTCATTCCCAGCTGAATATCAGGTCCCACCCGCCTCTCACAGCATCTTCCCTATCTGAATCGCTCCCACTGCCCTCTAGTCCTTCACTCTCACTTTCCTCATCCACAAAAATTTCATCCTGGCTCAAATTAATGGGGAAATCGTCGCTTTCTCGGTCCGAATCGCTCTCGCTGCTGGTGGCCATGATTGTAAACAATGTGCAGATGTGAGGAGCTCCACAACCTGTGACGTCACGCTACTCGTCTGCTACTTCCGGTACAGGCAAGGCTTTTTTATCAGCGACCAAAAGTTGCAAACTTTATCGTCGATGTTCTCTACTAAATCCTTTCAGCAAAAATATGGCAAAATCGCGAAATGATCAAGTATGACACATAGAATGGACCTGCTATCCCCGTTTAAATAAGAAAATCACATTTCAGTAAGCCTTTAAATCTCTGGAGTGTACATTAACTTCACATCTATTCCTCATTTCAAAATGTTTTACTTTTATTTATTTTGTTTTTTTGTTTGTTTGTTTTCCGCCATTTTTTGTCAAACACAACTATGTTTTTTATGGCAAACACACAAAATATGCAAAATCTTCCACCAAAAATATTTTTAAAGTGGAATATTTGATGTGAAGTAATGGGGACCTTGGATAGGTCAATAATTCATAATAACATTGATTTTGATTCAATATTATGTTTTGAGCGATGACCGTTTGAAAGAAAAAGTAAACAGCTTTGTTTTATTAGTCAACATTGCAACTTTTTCTAAATGACATTTCACCTTTAAGCTTTTTTATTTCACTTTTGTTAAGTTTTTGTTTATTTTAATAATATTTTTAGAATGTGCCGTGGGCCTTTAAAACATTAGCTGTGGGCCGTAAATGGTAGAAAAAAAAAAGAATAAAAAAATCTGCGTCCTTTCTGATTTCAATGCGTTAAAATGACACAACAAGTGTGCAATAGTATAACAAAATAAGTCACACTTATATTCTGTAACATTCACAGTTTTGGAAAAAAGTGTAAAGGTACACTGCAAAAAGTCAGTGTTCAAAAACAATAAAAAAATAAGATAAAATGAGGGGTATTTTATTTGAACTAAGCAAAATTATCTGCCAATAGAACAAGAAAATTTGGCTTGTCAAGACTTTCCAAAACAAGTAAAATTTGCTAACCTCAATGAACCCAAAAATACCTTAAAATAAGTATATTCTCACTAATAACAAGTGCACTTTTCTTGGTAGAAAAAAAAAGAGACCTTTTTGCTCAATATGTTGAAAAATATTCTTAACTTAAGTAAATGCTAGTGCCATTATCTTGACATAATGATTTTTAATTTTATATTTTTTTTATATTTATATTTTTTAATATATAATTTCATGCTTGAAATAAGAAATTATTACTTTAAAAAAGTAGTTTTATACTTGTGAGTGTTGATGACACAGCTTTGCAACACTTGATATTCTAGTTTCAAGCATGTTTTACTCAATATAGGTCATCAAATCTCAGCAACAAGCTGTAATATCTTACTGAGATCATTTAGGACCAAAACCCTTAAAACAAGTAAAACACTCTAACATAAAATCTGCTTAGTGAGAAGAATTATCTTATCAGACAGAAAATAAGCAAATATCACCCTTATTTGATATATTTAATCTTACTTACATTTCACTTTTTGCAGTGTAGAAATTTTCAAAATAACCTCTTGTATATAATCTAAACATAAATAAAGTTAATTACATTTAAAGGGGAACATTATCACAATTTCAGAAGGGTTAAAACCATTAAAAATCAGTTCCCAGTGGCTTATTTTATTTTTCGCAAGTTTTTTTCAAAATTTTACCCATCACGCAATATCCCTAAAAAAAAGCTTCAAAGTGCCTGATTTTAACCATCGTTATATACACCCGTCCATTTTCCTGTGACGTCACACAGTGATGCCAACACAAACAAACATGGCGCATAGAACAGCAAGACTCGGATTTCAACGGCTTAACACTGTCTGATAAGATCATTACTAACAACTATGAACTAGGTTTACAGCATATGAAATACATTTGGCAACAACATGCACTTTGAGAGTGCAGACAGCCCATTTCAGGCGCGCTAAGAACATATATTTGTCCACGATTTCAGCACTCAGGTTAACCATACCTAAATAGACACAAAATACTGCATTACACAAGACTACCCGAATGTACTCGAATGATTGAAAAAAATAAATGTTTTTAAGCTAAATTATTGGTAAACAAAGTTTATGTATAAAAATGTACGTAAAACCACGAGTAATGAATAAAGTTTTCATCAATTAATATATTCTGTAGACATACCCTCATCCGCTCTCTTTTCCTGAAAGCTGATCCGTCCAGTTTTGGAGTTGATGTCAGCAGGGTCGATATTCTTCTCTTAATCATCTTCGGTGGCATAAGGGACGGTGTGAGCCAAGACATCCAGGGGGTTTAGCTCGCTCGTCTGCGGGAACAAACTGCCGCCATTGCTTGCCGTGCTACCGAGGTCCTTTGTCCCTGAATTGCTCACACACTCCGGCAGATTTCTTTGACTTTATCGTTGGAAATGCATCTGCTTTGAGTGTCGCAGGATATCCACACATTCTTGCCATCTCTGTCGTAGCATAGCTTTCGTCGGTAAAGTGTGCGGAACAAACGACTGACCATTTCGTCGGCTTTCCCCACACCGTCGTATTTTGAACAAATTTCGTCCAATTTCTTGTCACTTTCGCATCTTTGGGCCACTGGTGCAACTTGAATCCGTCCCTGTTCGTGTTGTTACACCCTCCGACAACACACCGACGAAAGTGAGAAAATGGCGGATTGCTTCCCGATGTGACGTCATCGCTCCGAGAGCGAATAATAGAAAGGCGTTTAATTCGCCAAAATTCACCCATTTAGAGTTCGGAAATCGGTAAAAAAATATATGGTCTTTTTTCTGCAACATCAAGGTATATATTGACGCTTACATAGGTCTGGTGATAATGTTCCCCTTTAAACAAAAAACAGCAGACGAGCTCTCGCCCTGCACAGCTGTTTTGTGCTTTGTAGTGTCGATATGGGCTTTATTTGCCACAGATATATACGTTCCTGCTTTGCACACAGTGCATTCTGCTTCCCATGTGTCACGGCCAGGACGAAAACACAGATACTTTTCCCGCAAATCATCCGTGAAGTTGCATTTACGTTTCGGCTTCTCTCTTGTCTCCTGTCTGTCTCTCGACTGTCTCGCTCTCTCGCTCTGTCTCTGCCCCTCCCTCAAGAATGTTGCTGCGTGCGCACACCTTCACAATTTGTTTTGTTTTTAACCCCTTCTTAACCCTGGAGGTACATTGAAAATACAAGCTACCCTAACTCAAAATGCCGGACATTTGAGGCATTTAAGAAACTCGCAAAAGAGCACATGTCCGGGGAAAAGAGGACGTATGGTCAGTCTATATTATGGCCAACAAATCAGACCAGGAGACTGAAAATGCTTTCTGTGAACTAGGAAGGAACTCACTAAAGAAGGCAGGACTGCCTAGAGAAGGCGCGGTCAAGGAGGGCCCGCCGCACCCCCCCCCCCCCCCTAGCTCGGCCGGTAGATGAAATTCTGGAGAGTTCTTCTTTTTTCGCTACAAACAAGGCAAAAAAGGCGCTTGATGAGAGCCGCTGCAATCAAGACGAGGAGAGTATGGCGGGGGAAAACTCCTCAAAAGGCACAAATCACTGCAGGGAGGCTATCAGGGTTGCCGGCAATCACTGTAATGACAACGTGGCGTGACATGATAGTTGCAGCACTCAAAAAGAAAATAATTTGCCCGGGCTTGGAAGGAGATTGGCGGGCGGGCTTCTTGGTAAATAGGGGCTTTGTGTGTGTCAGCACGGTCTGGTGTGTTTTGCCTCCAGGCTGACCGTAAAGTGTCCTGAGTGACAGTTCGCTCTTTACCACCGTGATTCACGCAGCAGTGATGAACTCTGGCCACAACAAAACAAAGTCAGGTTTTCGGACCACGGCAGGGGTGTCAAACCCAAATACAGAGTGGGCCAAAATTGAAAACTGAACAAAGCCGCGGGCCAAGGTTGAACAAATTAACCTTTAACGTACTCTACGAGCTGTCGTCACATCGGCTTTTCATCCATCCTAACATCGTTCAGACCCAGTCACAAGAAGTGAATGCAAGGCATACTTCATCAACAGCCATACAGGTTACACTGAGGGTGCCAGTATAAAAAACTTTAACACTGTTAGAAATAAACGCCACACTTTGAATCCACACCAAACAAGAATGACAAACACATTTCGGGAGAACATCCGCACCGTAACACAACATAACACGACAGAACAAATACCCAGAATCCTTTGCTGCACTAACTCTTCCGGGACGCTACAAAATACACCCCCACTACCACCAACCTCCCCCCCTCACACTATTATGTTAGATCCACTATGGACTGGACTCTCACTTTTATGTTAGATCCACTATGGACTGGTCTTTCACACTATTATGTTAGATCCACTATGGACTGGACTCTCACTTTTATGTTAGATCAACTATGGACTGGACTCTCACAATTATGTTAGATCCACTATGGACTGGACTCTCACACTATTATGTTAGATCCACTATGGACTGGACTCTCACTATTATGTTAGATCGACTATGGACTGGACTCTCACTATTATGTTAGATCCAATATGGACTGGATTGTCACTAATATGCTAGATCCACAATGGACTGGACTCTCACTATTATGTTAGATCCACTATGGACTGGACTCTCACACTATTATGTTAGATCCACTATGGACCGGACTCTCACTATTATGTTAGATCCACTATGGACTGGACTCTCACACTATTATGTTAGATCCACTATGGACTGGACTCTCACTATTATGTTAGATCCACTATGGACTGGACTCACACTATTATGTTAGATCCACTATAGACTGGACTCTCACTATTATGTTAAATCCACTATGGACTGGACTCTCACATTATTATGTTAGATCCACTATGGACTGGACTCTCACTATTATGTTAGATCCACTATGGACTGGACTCTCACTATTATGTTAGATCCACTATGGACTGGACTCTCACTATTATGTTAGATCCACTATGGACTGGACTCTCACACTATTATGTTAGATCCACTATGGACTGGACTCTCACTATTATGTTAGATCGACTATGGACTGGACTCTCACTATTATGTTAGATCCAATATGGACTGGATTCTCACTATTATGCTAGATCCACTATGGACTGGACTCTCACTATTATGTTAGATCAACTATGGACTGGACTCTCACTTTTATGTTAGATCCACTATGGACTGGACTCTCACTTTTATGTTAGATCCACTATGGACTGGACTCTCACTATTATGTTAGATCCACTATGGACTGGACTCTCACTATTATGTTAGATCCACTATGGACTGAACTCTCACTATTATGTTAGATCCACTATGGACTGGACTCTCACACTATTATGTTAGATCCACTATGGACCGGACTCTCACTATTATGTTAGATCCACTATGGACTGGACTCTCACACTATTATGTTAGATCCACTATGGACTGGACTCTCACTATTATGTTAGATCCACTATGGACTGGACTCACACTATTATGTTAGATCCACTATAGACTGGACTCTCACTATTATGTTAAATCCACTATGGACTGGACTCTCACATTATTATGTTAGATCCACTATGGACTGGACTCTCACTATTATGTTAGATCCACTATGGACTGGACTCTCACTATTATGTTAGATCCACTATGGACTGGACTCTCACTATTATGTTAGATCCACTATGGACTGGACTCTCACACTATTATGTTAGATCCACTATGGACTGGACTCTCACTATTATGTTAGATCGACTATGGACTGGACTCTCACTATTATGTTAGATCCAATATGGACTGGATTCTCACTATTATGCTAGATCCACTATGGACTGGACTCTCACTATTATGTTAGATCAACTATGGACTGGACTCTCACTTTTATGTTAGATCCACTATGGACTGGACTCTCACTTTTATGTTAGATCCACTATGGACTGGACTCTCACTATTATGTTAGATCCACTATGGACTGGACTCTCACTATTATGTTAGATCCACTATGGACTGAACTCTCACTATTATGTTAGATCCACTATGGACTGGACTCTCACTATTATGTTAGATCCACTATGGACTGGACTCTCACTATTATGTAAGATCCACTATGGACTGGACTTTCACTATTATGTTAGATCCACTATGGACTGGACTCTCACTATTATGTTGGATCCACTATGGACTGGACTCTCACTATTATGTTAGATCCACTATGGACTGAACTCTCACTATTATGTTAGATCCACTATGGACTGGACTCTCACTATTATGTTAGATCCACTATGGACTGGACTTTCGTAATATTATGCTCGACACACTCGAAGTCCATTGCATCCGGTCTCCCCTAGAGGGGCGTGGTGTTACCCACATCTGGGATCCTCTCCAAGGTTTATCATCGTCATTCTCATCGACGTCCCACTGGGTTGTGAGTTTTTCCTTGCCCTTATGTGAGCGCTGAACCGTGGATGTCGTTGTGGCTTGTGCAGCCCTTTGAGACACTTGTGATTTAGGGCTATATAAATAAACATTGATTGATTGATTGATTGATCGATTTATTCTCAGACTGGAGAAACTGATCAGGCGGACCGGCTCTACGATCGGAATGAAACTGGACTCACTGGTGACGGTGGCAGAGAAGAGGACTGTGGAAAAACTAGTGAGCATCCTGGATGATGCCAGTCACCCTCTGTATACCCTTATCAGTAGCCAGACTGCTTCATCCCAAGTGCAGGACTAATAGACTAAAAAACTCCTTTCTCTCTATGGGATAGGGGAAGGTACTAGGATGACAGGGGATGCCAAACAATAATTATTATTTATTTATACCATCATTAACTTTTTACTTTTTAAATTTGATCTCAATTCTGTACACTGCTGCTGTAATGTTAGTTTTCCTGAGGGAACTCTCCTGAAGAAATCAATAAAGTAATATCTACACGCAAAAAGTCAGTGTTCAAAAACAAGAAAAAAAAAATACAAAAATGAGGGGTATTTTATTTGAACTAAGCAAAATGATCTGCCAATAGAACAAGGAAAAAACATACTCAAACTTTACAAAAGCAAAGGGCCACCCTGTGCCTGGGGCCCCCGGTAAAACAGCCTCACTTAACCCTTCACTTTGACGCCCCTGCTTATCATACACCTCTGACCGACTGTGCCACTTAGAGGCTCATTGGTCCGACGCCAACTTTCCTACAGTATTTTCTTCACAAAATTCAATTCAGGCAACACAACAAGGATTATTGTATTAGGATTATTGTGTTCACCATAACCCCTTGCTTTGTTTTCAAATTGTACAGTTAGTTGCGTGTTAGCACTATGGCTGTTTGTTCGTCTTGAAGTTTCACGATGAAAACACCAACCACACTGCAAAAAGTCAGTGTTCAAAAACAAGAAAAAAAAAATACAAAAATGAGGGGTATTTTATTTGATTTAAGCAAAATTATCAGCCAATAGAACAAGAAAATTTGGCTTGTCAAGACTTTCCAAAACAAGTAAAATTAGCTAACTTCAATGATCCCAAAAATACCTTAAAATAAGTATATTCTCACTAATAACAAGTGCACTTTTCTTGGTAGAAAAAAAACAAGACCTTTTTGCTCAATATGTTGAAAAATATTCTTAAATGAAGTAAATGCTAGTGCCATTATCTTGACATAATGATATGCGCTCGGCATTACATTTCTTGAAACCAGCAAACTTATACTAAAAACTAATTTATTGTTTTTAATGGAAAGGCAACAAGGGAACTGCTTGTTACTTTCGGGGTCTCCTAGCCGCTCAGGCAAATCATATTGTCTAAAAATGCATTTTTCCATCGACAACATGACATCATCGCGCCAAGTGCGTGCTCTTTCAGTAAATTAGTGCGCATATATACAGCCTGGCCCCGGCCCAAAAACTTTTAATTGTAATTTTGAAGACTTTATCTGAATGTGCATGAACTATTTCTGTTCAAAATTGCTAAATGTTTAAATATTAACTGTCAGTTTAGAAAACGGAAATGCTGATTATCGGTCCTGCTAAACACCGACATTTATTTAATAATACCACCTTAACATTTGACAACCAAACAATTACACAAGGCGAATCAGTAAAGAATCTGGGTATTATCTTCCACCCAACTCTCTCCTTTGAATCACACATTAAGAGTGTTACTAAAACGGCCTTCTTTCATCTCCGTAATATCGCTAAAATTCGTTCTATTTTATCCACTAGCGACGCTGAGATCATTATTCATGCGTTCGTTACGTCTCGTCTCGACTACTGTAATGTATTATTTTCGGGTCTCCCTATGTCTAGCATTAAAAGATTACAATTGGTACAAAATGCGGCTGCTAGACTTTTGACAAAAACAAGAACGTTTGATCATATTACGCCTATACTGTATATACCTTTATATACATATATACATATATATATACCTATACTGGCTCACCTGCACTGGCTTCCTGTGCACTTAAGATGTGACTTTAAGGTTTTACTACTTACGTATAAAATACTACACGGTCTAGCTCCGTCCTATCTTGTTTATTGTATTGTACCATATGTCCCGGCAAGAAATCTGCGTTCAAAGAACTCCGGCTTATTAGTGATTCCCAGAGCCCAAAAAAAGTCTGCGGGCTATAGAGCGTTTTCTATTGGGGCTCCAGTACTATGGAATGCCCTCCCGGTAACAATTAGAGATGCTACCTCAGTAGAAGCATTTAAGTCCCATCTTAAAACTCATTTGTATACTCTAGCCTTTAAATAGACCCCCCTTTTAGACCAGTTGATCTGCCGTTTCTATTCTTTTCTCCTCTGCTCCCCTCTTCCTTGTGGAGGGGGCGTGGGGGGGCACAGGTCCAGTGGCCATGGATGAAGTGCTGGCTGTCCAGAGTCGGGACCCGGGGTGGACCGCTCACCTGTGCATCGGCTGGGAACATCTCTGCGCTGCTGACCCGTCTCCGCTCGGGATGGTGTCCTGCTGGCCCCACTATGGACTGGAGTCTTACTATTATGTTGGATCCACTATGGACTGGACTCTCACAATATTATGTCAGACCCACTCAACATCCATTGCATTCGGTCTCCCCTAGAGGGGGGGGGGGGGGGTTACCAACATATGCGGTCCTCTCCAAGGTTTTCATAGTCATTCACATCGACGTCCCACTGGGATGAGTTTTTCCTTGCCCTTATGTGGGCTCTGTACCGTGGATGTCATTATGGCTTGTGCAGCCCTTTGAGACACTTGTCATTTAGGGCTATATAAACAATTATTGATTGATTGATTGATTGATACTGTACTGTGCCAACTGTACTACTATATGAGTACCTATTTTCTATTGTTTCATTGAAAATAAAACAGCAAAGTCCATTTGGCTGTCATCATCTGTTTTAATTATGAGACACAATTGTGACAAAGTCATGATTTTTGTTTTCATGCTTGAAATAAGAAATGATTACTTTAAAAAAGTAGTTTTATACTTGTGAGTGTTGATGACACAGCTTTGCAACAGTTGATATTCTAGTTTCAAGCATGTTTTACTCAATATAGGTCATCAAATCTCAGCAACAAGCTGTAATATCTTACTGAGATCATTTAGGACCAACACCCTTAAAACAAGTAAAACACTCTAACATAAAATCTGCTTAGTGACAAGAATTATCTTATCAGACAGAAAATTAGCAAATATCACCCTTATTTGATATATTTCAATCATCATCAATCAATCTTTATTCATATAGCCCTAAATCACAAGTGTCTCAAAGGGCTGCACAAGCCACAACGACATCCTCGGTACAAAGCCCACATACGGGCAAGGAAAACTCACCCCAGTGGGACGTCGATGTGAATGACTATGAGAAACCTTGGAGAGGACCGCATATGTGGGTAAACCCCCCCCCCCCTCTAGGGGAGACCGAAAGCAATGGATGTCGAGTGGGTCTGACATAATATTGTGAGAGTCCAGTCCATAGTGGATCCAACATAATAGTAAGAGTCCAGTCCATAGTGGATCCAACATAATAGTAAGAGTCCAGTCCATAGTGCGGCCAGCAGGACACCATCCCGAGCGGAGACGGGTCAGCAGCGCAGAGATGTTCCCTGCCGATGCACAGGCGAGCGGTCCACCCCGGGTCCCGACTCTGGACAGCCAGCACTTCATCCATGGCCACCGGATCTGTGCCCCCCCCCTCAAGGAAAAGGGGAGCAGAGGAGAAAAGAAAAGAAACGGCAGATCAACTGGTCTAACAGGGGGGCTATTTAAAGGCTAGAGTATACAAATGAGTTTTAAGATGGGACTTAAATGCTTCTACTGAGGTAGCATCTCTAATTGTTACCGGGAGGGCATTCCATAGTACTGGAGCCCCAATAGAAAACGCTCTATAGCCCGCAGACTTTTTTTGGGCTCTGGGAATCACTAATAAGCCGGAGTTCTTTGAACGCAGATTTCTTGCCGGGACATATGGTACAATACAATCGACAAGATAGGACGATCTTACTTAGATTTCAGTTTTTGCAGTGTGAGACAGCGTGAGCGGTGCACGATCCGCCCACCCACCCAGCCAATCATCATCACCGCATTTACAACGGCGTCGTCATCCCCCAACATTTGCTCTCTCTCAGGCATCTGACGTGCGGATGAAAACTGACACCTTGCACTTCATTCAACCAAACTGGAGCAACGAGCCACTTCACATTCTCCGTAACGGCAACAACGTTGCAACGATGGGGAAGTTAATTAATGAGATTACTGAAATAAATAAAGGAGTTGGAATCAACGTTACACTTTAACGCCGTAATTACCAACTCTGCTGAGGAATAATTTAAGCAAGTGAGGTGAGGAATATGACCAGCACTCACACACAAGAGCATCCTCTTCCATTTACGTCATCGTCTTCCTCATACTCACCACCCGCCCTCTTTGCCAGCCTCTGATCTCTGCAAGATGTGCTGAGCCTTATGGGTGTGAGCATGCATGTATTATTACACATCTCGCCAGGCAGGAAGCAGCAACGTGACAGAGTTGCTGCGCAGGCACATGGAGGAGATGGGGGGGGGGTTAATGCGACTCAGCTGCAGCGCCGGGGAGACGGTTTGCTGGGGTCAGAGGTCTGCGGATGAGAATGCACAAAGCCGGTGAGGTGGCTTATCTTTCCGTTCCGTGTACGTGGGCAGTGCCCGGCTAAATCCGGTGTGGGAAGTGAGTCACGGCCGGACACTGGTGAATAAACCTGTGCACAGAAGCACGCTCATGCTCGATTGTCCTCTGAAGCATCACTACGCCTGTGCCCTTATGATTCACTCCGACAAAATGTATTAAAGTCACAACTTTTAGCACGGAAATAGTTTTTGTAGTACTATGGCTGTCAGGTTAAAACACTGATGACATCTATTAATCAGACAAGAAGCAAGGAATCATGCAGAGACAGCATACTTGCCAACCCTCCCGGATTTTCCGGGAGACTCCCGAAATTCAGAGCTTCTCCCGAAAACCTCCCGGGACAAATTTTCTCCGGAAAATCTCCCGAAATTCAGGCGGAGCTGAGTGACGTGTCGACAGCCTGTTTTCACGTTCGCTTTCCCACAATATAAACAGCGTGCCTGCCCAATGACGTTATAACTGTAGAATGATGGAGGGCGAGTTCTTAGTTTCTTATGTGGGTTTATTGTTAGGCAGTTCCATTAACGTCCTCCCAGCGCGGCAACAACACACAACAACAGCAGTCAGGTTTTCGTCTACCGTGAAGCAGTGCGTCTGCCGTAAACAGCAATGTTGTGACACTCTTAAACAGGGCAATACTGCCATCTACTGTACATGCATATGTGACATTAACATCTAGGGCTTTTAGAGAGTGCAGTGCACAACTGCGCACACAACAAGGAGACGAAGCAGAATACATCATCAGAGAGGGTGTTCAGCATGGTTAGAAAAATAGTGACAGAGAATAGAACAAGGATGGACAATTCAACCCTTAACTCAACAATGAGTAGATGAGTGTTATGTGTAAATAAATGAACACTGAAATTCAAGTATTTCTCTTTTATATATATACATATATATATATATATATATATATATATATATATATATATATATATATATATATATATATATATATATATATATATATATATATATATATATATATAATAAAATAAATATATATATATATATAATAAAATAAATACATATATATATTATATATATATATATAATAAAATGTATATTTATATATATATATGTATATATATATATATATGTATATATATATATATATATATATATATATATATATATATATATATATATATATATATATATATATAGCTAGAATTCACTGAAAGTCAAGTATTTCTTATATATATATATATGTATATGAAATACTTGACTTGGTGAATTCTAGCTGTAAATATACTCCTCCACTCTTAACCATACCCCCACCCCCGACCACGCCCCCCCCCCCCCCCCCCCCCACCTCCCGAAATCGGAGGTCTCAAGGTTGAAAGTATGAGAGACAGAGTTCAATTTAGCTCGAGGAGACATGTGTTTCGGGCTGTGTTCTAGGTACAGATCCAAACTATATTCTAAAAGTCAAGCCCGCGCGCCTCCTCTATTTATTTGTAAGGGCCCTGTTACATCACTGAAGCTGTCGCTGAGGGAAGGGGGTAATCTGGACAACTCCAGTTAGACACAATATATGATTATAGAATAAATGAAAATTAGTTGACGCAGGTCATATCGCCTTGTCTCTGCTCTGTCTGCGTCACGGCGGTGTTCAGCCTTGGCAATCAGCAGGCCGAGTCTGGACACAACACTGATAAAGTCGGCTGGCAGTCTTTTGGATTGCCAGCTTGCACAGATACAAAAATACCACTTCAGCACAATTGACAATCATTTATAGCAACAAACCTTAAGCATAAAGTTAGTGTGATAATATATACATAATTATTCTAACAATGGCCGTTCCTGTCGCATGCGACAAACTGCTTCCTGTTTTCAATCATCAATCAAAGTTTATTTATATAGCCCTAAATCACAAGTGTCTCAAAGAGCTCGGCTCAGATCCCACATCAGGGCAAGAAAAAAACTCAACCCAATGGGATACAATGAAAAACCTTGGAGGGGACCGAAGATGTGGGGCATCCCCTGGGCGACCGGTGCAATGGACGTCAAGTGGATCTAGTTCAGTGGTTCTTAACCTGGGTTCGATCGAACCCTAGGGGTTCGGTGAGTCGGCCTCAGGGGTTCGGCGGAGCCTCTGCCTCATCGTGTAAATATAAACTTCTCCCTATCGGCGCATTATGGATACGGCAACAGCAGAAGTCACACTGATTTGCAGGTGTGTAATTCGTTGTGAGTTCATGGTTTTGGTCTATGAACAAGGTGATGATCATGCACGGTTCATTTTGTGCACCAGGAAAAAAAACATAACTTTGTCTTGAATTTGAAAAAACAAACAAACATATTTTTCACTAAAGTAGGGTTCGGTGAATGCACATATGAAACTGGTGGGGTTCGGTACCTCCAACAAGGTTAAGAACCACTGATCTAGTTAATAGTGTGAGAGTCTAGTTCATAGTGGATCTAACATAATAGTGAGAGTCTAGTCCAAAGTGGGCCAGCAGGAGATCATCTTGAGTGGAGACAAGTCAGCAGCGCAGAGACGTCCCCAACTGATGCACAGATGAGTGGTCCACACCGGGTCCCGACTTTGAACAGCTAGCGGATCATCTCTGGTAACCAAATAACCTCTCCATGCAGGAGAGGGAAGCAGAGCAGAAAAAAGACGGCAGATCAACTGGTCTAAAAAGGGGGGTTTATTTAAAGGCTAGAGTATACAAATGAGTTTTAAGATGTGACTAAAATGCTTCTACTGAGGTAGCATCTCTAACTGTTACCGGGAGGGCATTCCATAGTACTGGAGTCCGAATAGAAAACGCTCTATAGCCCGTAGACTTTTTTGGGGC
This sequence comes from Nerophis lumbriciformis, assembly GCF_033978685.3. NCBI lineage: Eukaryota > Metazoa > Chordata > Actinopteri > Syngnathiformes > Syngnathidae > Nerophis > Nerophis lumbriciformis. The sequence goes on along the minus strand of NC_084570.2, from coordinate 1,523,111 downwards.
TCTGAGAGTCACTAATAAGCTGGAGTTCTTTGAACGCAGATTTCTTGCCGGGACATATGGTACAATACAATCGGCAAGATAGGCTGGAGCTAGACCGTGAAGAATTTTATACGTAAGTAGTAAAACCTTAAAGTCACATCTTAGGTGCACAGAAAGCCAGTGCAGGTGAGCCAGTATAGGCGTAATATGATCAAACTTTCTTGTTCTTGTCAAAAGTCCAGCAGCAGTTTTAAGCGTCTCTCCTCCATATGCCTCTTGAGAGACTCTGCAGCCATTGTGGATTGCTGCACGCCAGTTGGATCTTTCACTTGCAAGAGCCTCCCGGTTGTCAACGTTGATGGAGAAACATTTCAGGTGCCTCTTGATTACATCTTTAAAACGTAGGTGGTGACGTCCTTGTTTGCGCAGAGCATTACGATACGATACGATGAATGTGCCCGGCCCATCTGAGATGGCGTTGGCTTGGCGAAGAATTGTGTACAGGTCACTGTTTTGAAGCCTGTTTTCTGTAGTATGAGTGAGTTGATGACATGGTTCTTCCAACAAACACCCAGTATGGAACGAAGGCACCGGAAATGGAATGCATTGAGGCGATGTTCGTTCCTGCTGTGTGTTGTCCATGACTCAGATGCGGTTAGTAGGGAACTAAGTACACATGTGTGGTATACACATACTTTGAGGAGCACAGCAAAGGTTCTTGTTGTACCAGACACGCTTTCTCAATTTGCTAAAAAATTGACGATGCCCTTCCAATGCGTATGTCAATTTCTGCACCAAGGTTGTTGATGTTGGAGACTGTGGATCCCAGGTAGGTGAATTTGTCCACCACAGATAGATATGTGTTGGAGATGGAGATAGCAGGGTTCAGGGTTGCAGGTTGGGCAAGGATAACTGTCTTTTTTAAGCTAATCTGCAGGCTGAACTCTTGACTTGCAGGGTCAAAAGATGTGGAGAGCAGTTGTAGTTCAGCCTCTGAGTGGGTGGCAAAGGCAGCATCATCAGCATAAAGCAGTTCACACACCATGACTTGACGTACTTTGGTCTAGTTTTTGTAAAGTGGCAATGATATCTCCACATAACCTTGAGATGTCTACCTGAAATATACCCTTCCGTAGTCAGTCAATTGCAGAAACCAAAAGGGTGCAAAGGTATATTTTTCATATGGGCGGTCAATCCCTGCGTAGTGATCAGATACGCAATAAAACTCTACAGGGTCCCTCAACCCTGCTTCAGGTGCCGCGATTATGATAATGATCCCTGTCACCGCCACCAATCGGATATGGCGTACTGAGATAGTTTCATTGAATTTACATGATCGCAGCTCCCATTTGTTTGCAGTTCAACAAGAGTACCACAAAACATTACCCCTGGTGTTAGGGCAAAGGGAAGACATGGACTGATGGCACGTAGTATATGCTTTTAAACATCGCACAAGCCTGTTCCGCTGAATCTGAAACGGCCGCAGACCATATATATATATATATACATACATATATATATATACATTTAGTAAAAAACTGAACACTTTGAAGACACTATATACTGTTTATAGATAGATAGATATGTACCTTATATTTTTTACTAAAGTAGGGACTTTGGCGAGGCTCGAACCAATTATTCAGTTTCACATTTATTCTTTTGGGGAGCTTTGCTTCATTATACAAACTTTTAGGTTCGCGAACCATACCTTTTCCAGTTACCAATTAAGTTTGTATATCAAGATTACCTCGTTTCAGAAAACGGAACTTTGATTCAACTCATTTGTATACTCTGGCCTTTAAATAGACCCCCTTTTTAGACCAGTTGATCTGCCGTTTCTTTTCTTTTCTGCCCCCCTCTCCCTTGTGAAAGGGGGGGGCACAGGTCTGGTGGCCATGGATGAAGTGCTGACTGTCCAGAGTCGGGACCCGGGGTGGACCGCTCGCCTGTGCATTGGTTGGGGACATCTCTGCGCTGCTGACCCGTCTCCGCTCCGGATGGTCTCCTGCTGGCCCCACTATGGACTGGACTCTCACTATTATGTTAGATCCACTATGGACTGGACTTTCACAATATTATGTTCGATCCACTATGGACTGGACTCACACAAATATGTTAGATCCACTATGGACTGGACTTTCACAATATCATGTTTGATCCACTATGGACTGGACACTCACTATTATGTTAGATCCACTATGGACTGGACTTTCACAATTGTATGTTAGATCCACTATGGACTGGACTCTCACTATTATGTTAGATCCACTATGGACTGGACTCTCACTATTATGTTAGATCCACTATGGACTGGACTTTCACAATATTATGTTAGATTCACTATGGACTGGACTCTCACTAGTATGTTAGATCCACTATGGACTGTACTTTCACAATATTATGTTAGATCCACTATGGACTGGACTTTCACAATATTATGTTAGATCCACTTTGTACTGGACTCTCACTATTATTTTAGATCCACTATGGACTGGACTTTCACACTATTATGTTAGATCCACTATGGACTGGACTTTCTCAATATTATGTTAGATCCACTATGGACTGGACTCTCACTATTATGTTAGATCCACTATGGACTGGACTCTCACTATTATGTTAGATCCACTATGGACTGGACTTTCACAATATTATGTTAAATCCACTATGGACTGGACTCTCATTATTATGTTAGATCCACTATGGACTGGACTCTCACTATTATGTTAGATCCACTATGGACTGGACTCTCACTATTATGTTAGATCCACTATGGACTGGACTATCACTATTATGTTAGATCCACTATGGACTGGACTTTCACTATTATGTTGGATCCACTATGGACTGGACTTTCACACTATTATGCTAGACCCACTCCACGTCCATTGCATCCGGTCTCCCCTAGAGGGCGGGGGTCACCCACATTTGCGGTCCTCTCCAAGGTTTCTCATAGTCATTCACATCGACGTCCTTCTGGGTTGTGAGTTTTTCCTCGCCCTTTTGAGGGCTCTGTACCGCGGATGTCCTTGTGGCTTGTGCAGCCCTTTGAGACACTTGTGATTCAGGGCTATATAAATAAACATTGATTGATTGATTGATTGACTTTAGACTCTTTGAGTTTGACTGAATGACAGTGAAGAACCAGCTTCCTTGTTGCTAGAAACCTAAGCAGCGAAAGACCCTCATAGTGTCTGGTCAACCATCGAGTTAGAGATGGTGCCCGTGAACGACACAGAAAAACCAAACTGTTTTGGGAATCCGACTATTATAGTGCATGTAAACATAGTCAGTGAGTCCCCGGCATGGCGACATGGATTTCACACATCAAAGGGGATGTGGAGAGTGTCTCCTGTTTACCCAACCTGGCAGGCACTCATTACAAAAACATCAAAATAAGCCATGCAGAGAGGCGGGTCAAATTAATGATCTCACTGTGCCCCGCACGCCACCAAACGGTGCCAAGGCGGAACAAATGCCGTGATGCACCTGCCCGTTGGCTGGCTAACACACATGCACGCATTAGTGCCAAGTTCCAGAGCCGCTAACGAGCGTTCAATTAGAGGAAATTAGTGAAGACTAGCGTGGTCCATGCTGTGACCATTAGGTGCGGGAGGGAAGGACAAGGAGAGGAGCAATCATTAACATGACACACAATCACCGCATTGGAACATCTACAGTCACTTCTACACTTGTACAAACCCCGTTTCCATATGAGTTGGGAAATTGTGTTACATGTAAATATAAACGGAATACAATGATTTGCAAATCCTTTTCAACCCATATTCAGTTGAATATGCTACAAAGACAACATATTTGATGTTCAAACTGATAAACATTTTTTTTTTTTTTGAAAATAATCATTAACTTTAGAATTTGATGCCAGCAACACGTGACAAGGAAGTTGGGAAAGGTGGCAATAAATACTGATAAAGTTGAGGAATGCTCGTCAAACACTTATTTGGAACATCCCACAGGTGAACAGGCTAATTGGGAACAGGTGGGTGCCATGATTGGGTATAAAAGTAGATTCCATGAAATGCTCAGTCATTCACAAACAAGGATGGGGCGAGGGTGACCACTTTGTCAACAAATGCGTGAGCAAATTGTTGAACAGTTTAAGAAAAATCTTTCTCAACCAGCTAATGCAAGGAATTTAGGGATTTCACCATCTACGCTCCGTAATATCATCAGAGAATCTGGAGAAATCACTGCACGTAAGCAGCTAAGCCCGTGACTTTGGTCCCTCAGACTGTACGTATCAAAAAGCGACATTAGTGTGTAAAGGATATCACCACATGGGCTCAGGAACACTTCAGAAACCCACTGTCAGTAACCACAGTTTTGTCGCTACATCTGTAAGTGCAAGTTAAAACTCTCCTATGCGAGGCGAAAACCGTTTATCAACAACACCCAGAAATGCCGTCGGCTTCGCTGGGCCTGACCTCATCTAAGATGGACTGATACAAAGTGGAAAAGTGTTCTGTGGTCTGACAAGTCCACATTTCAAATTTTTTTTTGGAAACTGTGGACGTCATGTCCTCCGGACCAAAGAGGAAAAGAACCATCGGGATTGTTATAGGCGCAAAGTTGAAAAGCCAGCATCTGTGATGGTATGGGGGTGTATTAGTGCCCAAGACATGGGTAACTTACACATCCGTGAAGGCACCATTAATGCTGAAAGGTACATACAGGTTTTGGAGCAACATATGTTGCCATCCAAGCAACGTTACCATGGACGCCCCTGCTTATTTCAGCAAGACAATGCCAATCCACGTGTTACATCAACGTGGCTTCATAGTAAAAGAGTGCGTGTACTAGACTGGCCCGCCTGTAGTCCAGACCTGTCTCCCATTGAAAATGTGTGGCGCATTATGAAGCCTAAAATAGCACAACGGAGACCCCCGGACTGTTGAACAACTTAAGCTGTACATCAAGCAAGAATGGGAAAGAATTCCACCTGAGAAGCTTAAAAAATGTGTCTCCTCAGTTCCCAAACGTTTACTGAGTGTTGTTAAAAGAAAAGGTGATGTAACACAGTGGTGAACATGCCCTTTCCCAACTACTTTGGCACGTGTTGCAGCCATGAAATTCTAAGTTAATTATTAATTGCAAATACAGTTTATGAGTTTGAACATCAAATATGTTGTCTTTGTAGTGCATTCAATTGAATATGGGTTGAAAATGATTTGCAAATCATTGTATTCCGTTTATATTTACATCTAACACAATTTCCCAACTCATATGGAAACGGGGTTTGCAGAACCAGCAAGGGCAAACAATGCTACGGCTGAGAATGACATCTCGTTGCATTATCCCTCTTTCATTAGGGACGCATCCAGAAAAGCCTCATCAGATCTAGTTATTTCATACAAATCTGCACAAAAGCGCGCAGCGGTGAAATCAAAGTGCTTAGCCAAGGCGTCGTGACACAACACATGCATCAGCGCGGCACAACACGCGGGTGTCCGCCATGCATGTAATGCCGGGGTTTTATTTGGAAATTAATTCCTAATCTAATCTATACAGCCATATTAATAACTATTATAAAGCACACCCCAGTCACGAATTAATCAAGGAACGGCAATTAGTGTAAAATTTAAATGCATGTTGTAAACCCACATTGAGTGTCTGGCACTAGATGGAGGTGCCAAGCCATCACTGTACTAATTAGTTTTGCAATTATGTTTAATAAATTCTGTGGAAGCCAATCATCCTGTAGTCAGGAAGCTTCTGCAGTAGCCGACAATAAGCGAGGAACATCACATCGGATCGTCTCTTCTGCTCTAGTTCAGATGACTTGCCAATTACATTTGCTCGGAGTCCAATCCGCAGAAACTACCCCTGAACTTTTTTTTGCAACTGATTTGTTATTTGGAGAGGGGAAATAATCAAGTCTTAATGCCGCTCATCACTCCGCGTAACTACATGTTCACCCTGCATACAAACCGCTGTTACTCAGACGGAATTGCAGCAAACAAGCAAACTGTAATCACAAGACGAATGAAGCTCACACAATTGTTGTCCTCAGTGGAATGCAGCTGGTTACAGCAGATGTCCTATTTTATTTTGTTTTTTTAAAGGGGAACATTATCACAATTTCAGAATGGTTAAAACCATTAAAAATCAGTTCCCAGTGGCTTATTATATTTTTCAAAGTTTTTTTCAAAATTTTACCCATCACGCAATATCCCTAAAAAAAGCTTCAAAGTGCCTGATTTTAACCATCGTTATAAACACCCGTCCATTTTCCTGTGACGTCACATAGTGAGGTGTAACGCAGGTGCCAAATTTATACCTTTTTGTATTTGACTGGTATGCTCTTGCTTACTAGTTACTCTTTGAGCGTTGTGCGTGCTTCCTGGTCACGTGACTGCCGCGGTCCAATTAGCTGGGCTTATAAGCCGGTAGCAGGAAGTTGCCAGCTGACAGATCGATTGTTTGCTCGAGGTAGGTTTTTAATCCTCGTTTTTACCTGAAGTATTGTGCTAACTAAGTATAAACTAAAATGCCTAATTTGTAACTTTATAGAGCCGACTACCAGCGCCGGAGTTTTTCTCTCTCTCTCATTAAGCTGTTGGTGAGTCCATATTTATGAACATAGCACAGTTAGCATTTATCCCTCTTCGATTGTTTTCATTGCAACAGTCTTTGTAGCATATTATCAATCGTCTGTATACAAGGTTTATGATTTAAACCTTTTGATAACTATTTGTGTGTTAAATGTACTTTTAAATGTACTTTTAAATGTGTTTTGATAATAAGCATGTTTAGTGCACTGATGCTGCTAATAGTTATTTTGACATTTTATTGCATATTGTGATTTTGATGTTATTGATTTATATTGTACAATATGGAGGAAAGAAGATATGTTGTGTACACATGGATTTATAAGAATGTTCCTGGCTCTTACACAGGCCAGGCTTTTCTTGTTTTGATGGCGAGCTAAAGAAAGGAGCATCTAGTCCAAGGAGTGTTCTTGGAGGATTCCAGCCAGAAACCCCACCACCTGTTCGGTTTGGGCGGGTAGGAGGCTCTCGAGCCGACCCTTTACGTTTTTTCCCATCTTTAACCTGCAGTACACGAGCTGTACTGCCATCCTTTTTTTTCTAAGAACTCTAAGTCTGAACTGAGATTTATTCAGATCCAGAAATATGAATTAATGAAATTTGAATTGTATGTATGTATATACCGGTAGTCACTGTTGTCCCGATTTATTTCATGTTGAATGGCCATTCAACTTATTGTGTGTATATATCTGCTGTCCCTCACAAATTGTTTAAATACACGGTGTCAACCAAACTACAGTTTAAGCTCTGCCTTCTCTCTCCAAGTCGAAACCCTAGAATTCTGTTCTGAGCCCATAAAAACCAGTATATACAATATTGCATTACATTTGTAGTACATATAGGTTACAGAATACAAACAAACATGGCGGAAAGAACAGCAAGATATAGCGACATTAGCTCGGATTCAGACTCGGATTTCAGCGGCTTAAGCGATTCAACAGATTACGCATGTATTGAAACGGATGGTTGTAGTGTGGAGGCAGGTAGCGAAAACGAAATTGATGAAGAAACTGAAGCTATTGAGCCATATCGGTTTGAACCGACTAAAACGACACGACAGCCAGCGACACGGGAGAAAGCGAGGACGAATTCGGCGATCGCCTTCTAACCAACGATTGGTATGTGTTTGTTTGGCATTAAAGGAAACTAACAACTATGAACTAGGTTTACAGCATATGAAATACATTTGGCAACAACATGCACTTTGAGAGTGCAGACAGCCCAGTTTTCATCAATTAATATATTCTGTAGACATACCCTCATGTCAGCAGGCCAGGGAAGCTAGGGTCGATATTCTTCTCTTGATCATCTTGGGACGGTGTGAGCCAAGACATCCAGGGGGTTTAGCTCGCTCGTCTGCGGGAACAAACTGTCGCCATTGCTTGCCGTGCTACCGAGGTCCTTTGTCCCTGAATAGCTCACACACTTCGGCAGATTCAATGGGGGTCTGGCGGCAGATTTCTTTGACTTTATCGTTGGAAATGCATCTGCTTTGAGTGTCGCAGGATATCCACACATTCTTGCCATCTCTGTCGTAGCATAGCTTTCGTCGGTAAAGTGTGCGGAACAAACGTCCAATTTCTTGCCACTTTGGCATCTTTGGGCCACTGGTGCAACTTGAATCCGTCCCTGTTGGTGTTGTTACACCCTCCGACAACACACCGACGAGGCATGATGTCTCCAAGGTACGGAAAACAGATGAAAAAACGGAAAATAACAGAGCTGATTTGACTCGGTGTTTGAGAAAATGGCGGATTGCTTCCCGATGTGACGTCACGTTGTGACGTCATCACTCCGAGAGCGAATATTAGAAAGGCGTTTAATTTGCCAAAATTCACCCATTTAGAGTTCGGAAATCGGTTAAAAAAATATATGGTCTTTTTTCTGCAACATCAAGGTATATATTGACGCTTACATAGGTCTGGTGATAATGTTCCCCTTTAACAATTTGCACTGCAAAAACTGAAATCTAAGTAAGATTAAATATCTCAAATAAGGGCGATATTTGCTTATTTTTTGTCTGATAAGATCATTCTTCTCACTGACCTACTCAGTGGCCTAGTGGTTAGAGTGTCCGTCCTGAGATCGGTAGTTAGTTCAAATCCCGGCCGAGTCATACCAAAGACTATAAAAATGGGACCCATTACCTCACTGCTTGGCACTCAGCATCAAGGGTTGGAATTGGGGGTTAAATCACCAAAATGATTCCCGGGCGCAGCCACCGCTGCTGCCCACTGCTCCCCTCACCTCCCAGGGGGTGATCAAGGGTGATGGGTCAAATGCAGAGAATAATTTCGCCACACCTAGTGTGTGTGTGACAATCATTGGTACTTTAACTTTTAACTTTAACTTAAGCAGATTTTATATCGTGTTTTACTTGTTTTAAGGGTTTAGGTCCTAAATCGAGTTGGGGAGGAGATCTTGCCCCAAGTCGAGGAGTTCAAGTACCTCGGAGTCTTGTTCACGAGTGAGGGAAGAGTGGATGGTGAGATCGACAGGCGGATCGGTGCGGCGTCTTCAGTAATGCGGACGCTGTATCGATCCGTTGTGGTGAAGAAGGAGCTGAGCCGGAAGGCAAAGCTCTCAATTTACCGGTCGATCTACGTTCCCATCCTCACCTATGGTCATGAGCTTTGGGTTATGACCGAAACGACAAGATCAAGGGTACAAGCGGCCGAAATGAGTTTCCTCCACCGGGTGGCGGGGCTCTCCCTTAGAGATAGGGTGAGAAGCTCTGTCATCCGGGGGGAGCTCAAAGTAAAGCCGTTGCTCCTCCACATCGAGAGGAGCCAGATGAGGTGGTTCGGGCATCTGGTCAGGATGCCACCCGAACGCCTCCCTAGGGAGGTGTTTAGGGCACGTCCGACCGGTAGGAGGCTGCGGGGAAGACCCAGGACACGTTGGGAAGACTATGTCTCCCGGCTGGCCTGGGAACGCCTCGGGATCCCCCGGGAGGAGCTGGATGAAGTGGCTGGGGAGAGGGAAGTCTGGGCTTCCCTGCTTAGGCTGCTGCCCCCGCGACCCGACCTCGGATAAGCGGAAGAAGATGGATGGATGGATGGAGGTCCTAAATGATCTCAGTAAGATATTACAGCTTGTTGCTTAGATTTGATGACCTATATTGAGTAAAACATGCTTGAAACTAGAATATCAACTGTTGTAAGCTGTGTCATTAACACTCACAAGTATAAAACTACTTTTTTTATGTAATAATGTCTTATTTCAAGCATGAAAAAAAAAAAACCATTACTTTGACACAATGTTGTCTCATAATTAAAATGGATGACAGCCGAATAGACTTTGCTGTTTTATTTTCAAAGAAAATAGAAAATACGTACTCACATACCGTATTTTTTGGAGTATAAGTGGCACCGGCCGAAAATGCATAATAAAGAAGGAAAAAAACATATATAAGTCGCACTGGAGTATAAGTCACATTTTTGGGGGAAAATTTATTAGATAAAAGCCAACACCAAGAATAGACATTTGAAAGGCAATTTAAAATAAATAAAGAATAGTGAACAACAGGCTGAATAAGTCTACGTTATATGAGGCATAAATAACCAACTGGTATGTTAACGTAACATATTATGGTAAGAGTCATTCAAATAACTATAACATATAGAACATGCTATACGTTTACCAAACAATCTGTCACTCCTAATCGCTAAATCCCATGAAATCTTATACGTCTAGTCTCTTACGTCAATGAGCTAAATAATATTATTTGATATTTTACGGTAATGTGTTAATCATTTCACACTTAAGTCGCTCCTGAGTATAAGTCGCACCCCCGGCCAAACTATGAAAAAAAACTGCAACTTATAGTCCAAAAAATACGGTAGTAGTACAGTTATAATAATAATAATAACTGGGATTTATATAGCGCTTTTCTAAGTACCCAAAGTCGCTTTACACGTAGAACCCATCATTCATTCACACCTGGTGGTGGTAAGCTACTTTCATAGCCACAGCTGCCCTGGGGTAGACTGACGGAAGCGTGGCTGCAATTTGCGCCAACGGCCCCTCCGACCACCACCTATCATTCATCATTCAATTCACCGGTGTGAGTGGCACCGGGGGCAAAGGGTGAAGTGTCCCGCCCAAGGACACAACGGCAGCGATTTTTGGATGGTAAGAGGCGGGGAGCGAACCTGCAACCCTCAGGTTTCTGGCACGGTTGCTCTACCCACTATGCCATGCCGCCCCCAGTACAGTTGGCACAGTACAGTAAACTGACAGTTAATATTTAAACATTTAAAATGAGACATTTGTAACAATTTTGAACAGAAATAGTTCATGCACATTCAGATAAATTCTTCAAAATTACAATACATTTTTTTACCGGGGTCCAGGCTTTATATACCGTATTTTTCGGACTATAAGTCGCAGTTTTTTTCATAGTTTTTTTTATAGTTTGGGCTCCAGTGCGACTTATATATGTTTTTGTCCTTCTTTATTATGCATTTTCGGCAGGTGCGACTTATACGGTATATAAAATACGGTACGTGCAATAATTGACTGAAAGAGCACGCATTTAGCGCAATAATGTCATGTTATCGATGGAAAAATGCATTTTTAGACCATGTGATTTGCCTGAGCGGCTAGGAGACCCCGAGAGTAACAAGCGGTTGCCTTGTTGCCTTTCCATTAAGAACAATAAATTAGTTTTTAGTATAAGTTTGCTGGTTTCAAGAAATGTAATGCCGAGCGCATATCATTATGTCAAGATAATGGCACTAGCATTTACTGAATTTAAGAATATTTTTCAACATATTGAGCAAAAAGGTCTCTATTTTTTTTTTCTACCAAGAAAAGTACATTTGTTATTAGTGAGAATATACTTATTTTAAAGTATTTTTGAGTTCATTGAGGTTAGCTAATTTTACTTGTTCTGGAAAGTCTTGACAAGCCAAATGTTCTTGTTCTATTGGCAGATAATTTTGCTTAAATCAAATAAAATACCCCTCATTTTTGTATTTTTTTTTTCTTGTTTTTGAACACTGACTTGTTGCAGTGTGGTTGGTGTTTTCATCGTGAAACCTCAAGACGAACAAACAGCCATAGTGCTAACACGCAAACAACTGTACAATTTGAAAACAAAGCAAGGGGTTATGGTGAACACAATAATCCTAATACAATAATCCTTGTTGTGTTGCCTGAATTGAATTTTGTGAAGAAAATACTGTAGGAAAGTTGGCGTCGGACCAATGAGCCTCTAAGTGGCACAGTCGGTCAGAGGTGTATGATAAGCAGGGGCGTCGAAGTGAAGGGTTAAGTGAGGCTGTTTTACTGGGGCCCCAGGCACAGGGTGGCCCTTTGCTTTTGTAAAGTTTGTGTATGTTTTTCCCTGCACTTTAAATATGTAAGTAAAAAAAAAACCATGTCATAAATATTAATATAACATTTGTGGAAGTGTGTTGAATTTGTGGAAGTTCAATATTAAGGTTGCTCGAACTATAGTAGGAATGTCTGCCTACTCAGTGGCCTTGTGGTTAGAGTCTCCACCCCGAGACCGGGAGGTTGTGAGTTCAAACCCCGGCCGAGTCATACCAAAGACTATAAAAATGGGACCTATTACCTCCCTGCTTGGCACTCAGCATCAAGGGTTGGAATTGGGGGTTAAATCACCAAATGATTCCTGAGTGTGGCGCACGCTGCTGCTCACTTCTCCCCTCACCTCCCAGGGTGTGGACATGGGGATGGGTCAAATGAAGAGGACACATTTCACCACACCTTGTGTGTGTGTGACAATTGTTGGGACTTTAACTTAAACAGGGGTGTCAAACTCATTTTAGCTCAGAGGCCGCAATGAAGTCTATTCCCACTTGTTAAAATCATGGCATGACAATTTAGAAATACAACCACGACAATTTTAGATTATTTTCTTTGTTTTACTTCGGCCCAAAGTAGAACCAGCACCTATTGAAAATGTGCATATAACAAATAATCCTCTTGAAGAAACACTTCGTTAGTTAAAAATTCTGAGGAAAACATTGGTGCTGTTTCAGAAACACCAAGAAGAACACAATAAACTTAGACTTTATCTCAGTGTATCTACATAGCAATTAAACTTTAAGTCAGAACCCATCTAGGATTAAATAAATAAAACATAAAGCATAAATAACACTTCCAGAGCACAGTCAGGGCTTTGACGGTATCCGGTTTGGTGGCTGCATGATTAGGTCTCTGTCATGATCCGTGGTCCGATCATGTTTTTGTTATGTTCTGTTAGTTTTGGACTCTTTTAGTTCCTGTTTTAGTTATCATGGCTACTTAATGATTTTCACCTGCCTCTGGTGTTCGGGACGCGCACCTGCTGCTAATCAGAGGACTATTTAAGCCTGCCTTTGCCAGTCAGTCGTCCTGGCGTCATTAGTTGTTTGTGTCATGCAATGCCATAGTTTATGCTAAGTGTTTACCTCATGCCTTGCCAAGTAAGTCGTAATAGTTTCATGCTACAGTTTCGTGTTTGTTCTATGCCATGGTTAATGTTAGTTGTTTCATGCCACAGTTTCGTGTTTGTTTCATGCCACAGTTTCATGAGGTTCATGTCCTAAGTTTTTGCCTTAGCTTCCGTGTGCGATAGGCACACTTGTCTTCGGGTTGTTTTCTGTTTTGTACCTCGTTGATTGTTTCTTAAAATTAAATCACGTTCCTACCTGCAAGTCCTGTCCGGAGTCGTCCGTTTGCCTTCCTGGGAGAACGACCCCGCAGTAAGCGAAAACCACGTCGTGATAGTCTCTGCTGTTTGCAGATGATGTGGTCCTGATGGCTTCACCTGGTCAGGATCTTCAGCTCTCACTGGATCAGTTCACAGCTGAGTGTGAAGCGACTGGGATGAGAATCAGCACCTCCAAGTCCAAGTTCATGGTTCTCACCCGGAGTGCCATCTCCAGGTTGGGGAGGAGACCCTGCCCCAAGTGGAGGAGTTCAAGTACCTCGGAGTCTTGTTCACGAGTGAGGGAAGAGTGGATGGTGAGATCGACAGGCGGATCGGTGCGGTGTCTTCAGTAATGCGGACGCTGTATCGATCCGTTGTGGTGAAGAAGGAGCTGAGCCGGAAGGCAAAGCTCTCAATTTACCGGTCGATCTACATTCCCATGCTCACCTATGGTCATGAGCTTTGGGTTATGACCGAAAGAACAAGATCACGGGTACAAGCGGTCGAAATGAGTTTCCTCCGCCGGGTGGCGGGGCTGTCCCTTAAAGATAGGATGAGAAGCTCTGTCATCCGGGAGGAACTCAAAGTAAAGCCGCTGTTCTTCCACATGGAGAGGAGCCAGATGAGGTGGTTCGGGCATCTGGTCAGGACGCCTCCCGAACGCCTCCCTAGGGAGGTGTTTAGGGCACGTCCGACCGGTAGGAGGCCACGGGGAAGACCCAGGACTTGTTGGGAAGACTATGTCTCCCGGCTGGCCTGGGAATGCCTCGGGATCCCCCGGGAAGAGCTAGACTTGTGAACAATAGGCACAATTCCCCAAAAAGTGCAGTTACTCCTTAAGGTTTTTATATGTGTTTTAAAAAGCTGGTTTCAACCAAATCAATGCAATAATTAGTTTTTCAGTGCATGTAAACATACCGAGTAGTGTGTATGTGGCGGGGACGTTGGATTTAGGGCGGGACAGGGGGCCCTATTGGGAGTCTTGTCAATGGGGGTCTATAATTTGTTGCTATGCCCCTGATGGTGAGCTTTAGGTGGGACAAAAGACTTGCACTTTTAAGCATATCTAGTTCAAATATTTTTTCCAGGCAATACTGGACATGTATTTTAGAACATGGTCACTACAGAGGTCCGCCTTACAGTGTTACTATCAGCAAGCTTCACACTGCAAAAACTGAAATCTAAGTTAGATGAAATATCTCAAATAAGGGTGATATTTGCTTATTTTCTGTCTGATAAGATCATTCTCCTCACTAAGCAGATTTTATGTTAGAGTCTTTTACTTGTTTTAAGTGTTTTGGTCCTAAATGATCTCAGTAAGACTTGTCCAGGGTGTACCCCCGCCTTCCTAAAAAAAAATGTTAATTGTTAAAATTGTTTAAAATTTTTAAAAAAAATTTAAAATTGTTTTAAATTATTTAAAAAAATTAAAAAATATTAAAAAAATAAGTTAAAACAAATTTTAAAAATAAAAAAAAATAAAAAATTTAAAAACATTTTTTTAAAATTAAAAAAAATTTAAAATAATTTTTTACCTTGAAAATAATTTTTTACCTTGAAAATCATTTTTTACCTTGAAAAACATTTTTTACCTTGAAAATCATTTTTTTACCTTGAAAATAATTTTTTACCTTGAAAATCTTTTTTTACCTTGAAAAAAAAAATTACCTTGAAAAAAAAATGTTACCTTGAAAATCATTTGTTTACCTTGAAAATCATTTTTAACCTTGAAAAAACAATTTTACCTTTAAAACATTTTTTTACCTTGAAAATCATATTTTATCTTGAAAAAAAATTTTTACCTTGAAAAAAAAATGTTACCTTGAAAAAAAATGTTTACCTTGAAAATCATTTGTTTACCTTGAAAATAATTTTTAACCTTGAAAAAAAAAATGTACCTTCAAAAAAATGTTTTACCTTGAAAATCATTTTTTACCTTGGAAATCATTTTTAACCTTGAAAAAAAAATTTTACCTTGAAATTTTTTTTTTACCTTGAAAATCATTTGTTTACCTTGAAAATCATTTTTAATCTTGAAAAAAAAAATTTACCTTGACATTTTTTTTTTACCTTGAAAATCAATCAATCAATCAATCTTTATTTATATAGCCCTAAATCACAAGTGTCTCAAAGGGCTGCACAAGCCACAACGACATCCTCGGTACAAAGCCCACATACGTGGGACGTCGATGGTGAATGACTGAGAAAACCTTGGAGAGGACCGCATATGTGGGTAACCCCCCCCCCCCTCTAGGGGAGACCGAAAGCAATGGATGTCGAGTGGGTCTGACATAATATTGTGAGAGTCCAGTCCATAGTGGATCCAACATAATAGTAAGAGTCCAGTCCATAGTGGGGCCAGCAGGACACCATCCCGAGCGGAGACGGGTCAGCAGCGTAGAGATGTTCCCAGCCGATGCACAGGCGAGCGGTCCACCCCGGGTCCCGACTCTGGACAGCCAGCACTTCATCCATGGCCACCGGACCTGTGCCCCCCCCCCCCCCCCCCCCTCAAGGAAAAGGGGAGCAGAGGAGAAAAGAAAAGAAACGGCAGATCAACTGGTCTAACAGGGGGGCTATTTAAAGGCTAGAGTATACAAATGAGTTTTAAGATGGGACTTAAATGCTTCTACATCTAAATCATTTTTTACCTTGAAAAAAAAAATTTACCTTAAAGTTTTTTTTACCTTGAAAATCATTTTTAATCTTGAAAAAAAAATGTACCTTGAAATTTTTTTTTTACCTTGAAAATCATTTGTTTACCTTGAAAATCATTTTTAACCTTGAAAAAAACTTTTACCTTGAAAATTTTTTTTTACCTTGAAAATCATTTTTTACCTTGAAAATCATTTTTAACCTTGAACAAAAATTTAACCTTGAAAAAAAAATGTAACCTTGAAAATCATTTGTTTACCTTGAAAATCATTTTTAACCTTGAAAAAAAGAATGTACCTTCAAAAAAATGTTTTACCTTGAAAATCATTTTTTACCTTGGAAATCATTTTTTACCTTGAAAAAAAAATTTTACCTTGAAATTTTTTTTTTACCTTGAAAATCATTTGTTTACCTTGAAAATCATTTTTAATCTTGAAAAAAAAAATTTACCTTGAAATTTTTTTTTTACCTTGAAAATCATTTTTTACCTTGAAAAAAAAAATGTACCTTGAAAATTTTTTTTTACCTTGAAAATCATTTTTAACCTTGAAAAAAAAATGTACCTTGAAATTTTTTTTTTACCTTGAAAATCATTTGTTTACCTTGAAAATCATTTTTAACCTTGAAAAAAACTTTTACCTTGAAAATTTTTTTTTACCTTGAAAATCATTTTTTACCTTGAAAATCATTTTTAACCTTGAACAAAAATTTAACCTCGAAAAAAAAATGTAACCTTGAAAATCATTTGTTTACCTTGAAAATCATTTTTAACCTTGAAAAAAACATTTTACCTTAAATTTTTTTTTACCTTGAAAATCATTTGTTTACCTTGAAAATCATTTTTAACCTTGAAAAAAAACTTTTACCTTGAAAATCATTTTTTACCTTGAAAATCATTTTTAACCTTGAACAAAAATTTAACCTTGAAAAAAAAATTTAACCTTGAAAATCATTTGTTACCTTGAAAATCATTTGTTACCTTGAAAATCCTTTTTAACCTTGAAAAAAACATTTTACCTTGAAAAATTTTTTTTACCTTGAAAATCATTTGTTTACCTTGAAAATCATTTTTAACCTTGAAAAAAACATTTTACTTTGAAAATCATTTTTTACCTTGAAAATCATTTTTAACCTTGAAAAAAAAAATTTACCTTGAAAAAAATTTTTTACCTTGAAAATCATTTGTTTACCTTGAAAATAATTTTTAACCTTGAAAATCATTTTTAACCCCCCCCCCCCCCCCCCGTGACCCCAAAAAGGACAAGCGGTAGAAAATGGATGGATGGATGGATGATCTCAGTAAGATATTATAGCTTGTTGCTGAGATTTGATGACCTATATTGAGTAAAACATGCTTGAAACTAGAATATCAACTGTTGCAAAGCTGTGTCATCAACACTCACAAGTATAAAACTACTTTTTTAAAGTAATAATTTATCATTTAAAGCACGAAAAAAAAAATTATGACTTTGACACAATTGTCTCATAATTAAAACAGATAAATGATAAATAAATAAATGGGTTGTACTTCTATAGCACTTTTCTACCTTTAAGGTACTCAAAGCGCTTTGACACTACTTCCACATTTACCCATTCACACACACATTCACACACTGATGGAGGGAGCTGCCATGCAAGGCGCTAACCAGCACCCATCAGGAGCAAGGGTGAAGTGTCTTGCTCAGGACACAACGGACATGACGAGGTTGGTACTAGGTGGGGATTGAACCAGGGACCCTCGGGTCGCGCACGGCCACTCTTCCACTGCGCCACGCCGTGACAGCCAAATTGATTTTGATGTTTTATTTTCAATGAAGCAATAGAAAACACATACTCATATAGTAGTACAGTTGGCACAGTAAACTGACAGTTAATATTTAAACATTTAACATGTGACATTTCAAACAATTTTAAACAGAAATAGTTCATGCACATTCAGGTAAATTCTTCAAAATTATAATATAAAAAAATTTGGCCGGGGGCTGGCCTGTGTATATGCGCACTAATTGACTGAAAGAGCACGCACTTGGCGCGATGATTTCATGTTATCCATGGAAAAATGCATTTTTAGACAATATGATTTGCCTGAGCGGCTTCGGAGACCCAGAGAGTAACAAGCGGTTGCCTTTCCATTAAGAACAATAAACTAGTTTTTAGTATAAGTTTGCTGGTTTCAAGAAATGTAATGCCGAGGGGATATCATTATGTCATTATGTCAAATGCACTAGCATTTATGAATATTTTTCAACATATTGAGCAAAAATGCCAAGAAAAAATGCACTTGTTATTAGTGAGAATATACTTATTTTAAGGTATTTTTGGGTTCATTGAGGGTAGTTAATTTTACATGTTTTGGAAAGTCTTGTCAAGCCAAATTTTTCGTGTTCTATTGGCAGATAATTTTGCTTAGTTCAAATAAAATACCCCTAATTTTTGTATTTTTTTTCTTGTTTTTGACCATTGACTTTTTGCAGTGCAGCTGTTGCTCTTGACTCATACCCTCGATTAGAACAATCTGCATAAATATGTGCGTGGGGCGTCATTTGAACCAGTGCCTGACACCCTGTGTGTTAATAAGAGAATTCTACCTCCATGCCTGAAACAAACATGCGTATAGCGCCGCAGAGACGCAGGCTTCTACCCAAAACACACACAAAGGGCCAGCATACACACATCACAGACGCTAATGAGCGAGGGAAATGTAGTCAATACAGTAGAATTGATCAGCATTGTTCATTGACGTCGTGCAATCGATTGGGTTCCCCTTACTCCGTAATGCCTAATTAGCCGTGTCTGCGTCACACACGAGCAAATGCACAAGCAGGTGCGGCGCAAACAAATCATAGCGTTTAATTTGGAGCCGCTCGCCGGGCTCTGGCTCATTTCACCGGGAACTCGGGTTCATTTGCGGCGGCGTGCAGCGGCACTCCATATGTTTTCATTAATATCAATTGTGTGATGTCAATATTAAGCCTGTGCTGAGTCCCACAGAAAAGGAACCTGCAGATGTAATTCAAAGAGCCTTTACCCCTGCAGGTTTGTCTGTAAACATGTAGATTGTGAAATGTTCACATAGAGTCACGCTGGTAACTTTCACTCGTTAAATCAACTGCGCCCAAATTAGATATTGAATTCTGTGGTGTGCAATGTTCCCTCTAATGTTTCATGCGTGTGAGCAAACGCAAAAACTCCCTGAGCATTCAGTGGAGCCCATGTGAGCAACAACTGTGGCTACACCTGTCCCAAACCTGACTAAATAACAAGTTCGATCTCCATCCATCCATCCATTTTCTACCGCTTGTCCCTTTCGGGGTCGCGGGGGGTGCTGGAGCCTATCTCAGCTGCATTCGGGCGGAAGGCGGGGTGCACCCTGGACAAGTCGCCATCTCATCGCAGGGCCAATACAGATAGACAATATTCTCTTATTATTATAATCAAATGACAGCAGTCATTTCCATTTCTAATATAAGTGTTTAGGCCCCCTTACAATAACAATAACAAAAAATAGTGTTTTTCATGAACTGTGTACTTGTATTGTTTGTCTGGGTGGAGGTCCTGCTTTGGAAATAATGTGTACCCCTTTCAGACATTGCATTTAGTTCCCGTTAAAACATTCACATGTTGCACAATGAGATGTAAGCAGGGGATCATGTGTACATTCCTGCAACTTCCTGTTTGTAAAAAATATTTTTATTAGTATTTATTTAATATACTAACAGCTTTTCATGATTACTGTTTATAAACTAAGATTCCTTATAAATGACACTAGAATAAGTAGGCCCGGCCCTAACCAATCTGGCGCCCTAGGCAAGATTTTAGGTGGCGCCCCCCCACATCGGCAGTGAAGTGTATATACTCACAAGAACCCGAATAGCTTTGTCTTTGACCTTTTTGTTTTTACTTACAACTATACCTAATATATAAAGGGGTGGAAAAGTGACGATTACCTGCAGGGCAAACATTAGCTAACCAGAAGGCAATAACAATGTAAACAAAAAACACCTGCTTAAAAGATCTAATACAAACATTTATATGCACGTACAACACTTAGAACTTTTAGCATATCAGTATGTGGAATTAAATGATGGAATGGATTAAGTAAAGAAGTTAAAAATTGTACTGATATGATCCAGTTTAAGAGGTTGTTCAAAATAATAGTGCTTACAGAGTACAAAGAAGAAGAATTATGAGAAATACTTTCAACCTTATTGAAAATAAGATATTCTTCATCTCAGTATGTTAATAATGACTGAATTAATTAATTAATTACATATTACAAAACTGTTGTATACTAATTCATAGATGTTATTTTATTATATAAAAAGGTCAGTAAATGATTCTATATATTTGTAAACGCTTTGAAGTGGGAAAGGGGTAGGATTAAATAAGCTTTGCTTCTTCCTACTCCTTTTCGGGCATGATGTAAAATGAAATGATATGAAATTGTGTGATGTATTATGATGTAAGTGTGTTCATGTTCCAAATAAACTAAAGAAAGAAAGAAATGTCCCTGAGGAATGTAAGGTGGGAGTACTGTAATTACCTAACGTTACATTATTATTTTCCATAACAATTTAGCCCCCTCCACAATATTAACCCGACGTTAAAACAGAACTAGCTATTTATTGATTAGCAATTGCCGAATCATGTAACATTAGCTTAATGCTAAAAAGCCAGGTTACTATCACATTCTGTAACAGACAAATAATTTCATGTAGGCTAACGTTACCTACCTGCTACCTCTGTCTTTTCTCATTTCTCCTCATCTTCTTTTCTCTTTTTTCTTCCCTGGGCACCTGACAGTTTTGGCCGTTTTGACATCTTGTGTTGATTTTTTGATGTGGTGACGTCCAAAAAGAGTCATGATACGGGAAGGGAGGGGGCGCACCGTGCGGGGGGAGGAGGGGGGGGGGGGGGGCGGCGTAGTGTTGTAACAAATAATATTTCTATTAAATAGGCTTTACTTTGCATTTTAATTAACGTGGGATTATTTTTTGTATTTAGAAATAATAGTACCAACTTTTTTTTTTCTTTTTTTTTCTCCAACATTTGTGGCACTGGCGTGGCGCCCCCTGATGGACGGCGCCCTTAGCATTTGCCTATGCGGCCTATGCCACGGGCCGGCCCTGAGAATAAGCACACATTTGATTGGTAAATCATAGTGTAACGACCTGGAATGACACTTTATGTGTGGTGTTGGAGATGTCCGACTTTTTGTGTGGCTGTAAACGCATCACTGGCTAAGTGCCATATGTGCACGTGTAATAGTGTGATGTTGTTGCGCTATATTATGAACTAGACAGGGTGTTATATTTTATTTTGAAGTATCGCTTTTATTTTGAAGAACCGGATGTCCGGTGCGGAAAGTGTCTTTGCTGTTTTTTCGATTGCTTTACTTCCTCTTCCTTCGGACTTTTGAATGAGAAGGTAATAGTTCTTCACTGCTCTGTGTTTCTTCATATTGTAAATATTATTCCTAAACGTTCCTAGATACTTGAAAAGTTAACCCAATATTGTTGTGGGTACAAGTGATGTGTTGTTTTGAGTAATTTGTATGCACAATTTTGTTTATTTAGACGTAGAACGTCGACTGTGTGAATTGTTTGGTAGTATTTACATCACACAGGAGCAGATATCACTCCGCCAGAAAGTTGAGACCTGTGTGTGTGTGTTTCATGTTTCCAACACAGGTATGTGATTTGTGCATTATTATTATTTTGTGAGAAGACGTTTTTGTTAATGTAATTTAATCAAGGCTGCAGCTAACGATTATTTTTCTATCGATTAATCTATAGATTATTTTTTCGATTAATCGGTTAATCTATAGATTATTTTTTCGATTAATCTATAGATTATTTTTCCTTTTACCGATTATTTTTTTTATTTAAAATGAAGATGAAAAAATAAATGTAGGCCAGTTTTTTCAAAAGGCATGACTTTTATTTACAAAAAAAAAAAAAGTATGGCCACTCAGTCAACATTGACAACAACATGACAAAATATTCTGTAACAATGTAAACATTTAAAACTTGTAACATTTAACACAATTAAAAGTAGCTTATTTTCTTTTTAATGTGCAAATATAAAAGTAAACATCCAGTGCAAATCTTAATATTCTGCAATAGTATAAGCATTTCTAAAGTAAAAGTATTGCTTATTTTGCTTAATAACACAACAATGATAGTATGATTAAAGTGAAAGTTAATCGTTCATTTGTACATAGTATATATAACTGTTAATGTTGTAAAAGGTATTTGCACAACTAATTAACGTTAGCGTTAAAGAGGAGCGCGTCTTTGTAAACACTGAACAGGCACGCCAAACGCGCCTCTCAGAGCGAAACAGTGTTTTAGTTTATGAATTTACAACGCAGATACAAATGACACATTCATGTTTTTGTGTAATGATGACAACGTATACTCACGCGGACGATTGACTAGTTGATGGTGATGGCAAGAACGCTGTCGGGTGTTTTCTTTTCAAATGTTCGTTCATAGCCGTTGTGCTGCTATGATAGGCCATTTCCGCTCGACACAGTGTGCATACAACAACTGTCAAGTGTTTTGCTTTTTTCGCTGTGCTTATCCCACACTTGAAGGGATGTACCAATGCTGAATGTGGCTTCTGGATTTCACTCAAAAGACCAGACTGTAGTTACTTTTTCCTTTTATTTTCCATTAGTTTGCAACAGTTTTTCCAACAAAGAAACAGCTTCTTTTTTCTTCTTTAGTCTTTTTAGCAGTCTTTAGCAATGTTAGTAGACTTTAGTTTCTTTAGCTGTCATTAGCTGTCTTTAGAAGCCTTAAGTAGCCTTTGGCTTCTTTAGTAGCCTTTAGCTTCTTTAGTAGCCTTTAGCTTCTTTAGTAGGTGAAAAACCTTTAAGGACAAAACACCACAAGATTAACATGCTGTAAAAAATCAATCAATTATCAATCCCATAATTTACAATTATTAATTAGGCTATCAAACTCTTAACCATTAAACAAGTGCAAGAAAATGGACACATCTTTTCCCTTTAAGTTAAAACAGATTTTAAATAAATTGTCTCAACATAAATGCACCAAGATACATATAAAATACATTTAAACCCAGAAACACAATAGATAAATGCAACAGAAAACCCAATATGCAAATACATAAATACCTAACCAATTAACCACCTATTTAGATACATATTTAAAATCCATATTCAATATAAATATATTATTAATTTAGCAGTGAAACACTCAATCTTAAACGCTGTCAACTGGTAGAAAAATGCCCCTTTTTCTATGCCCTCACCAGCAGCCAATGATCCAACACAGTTAAATCCAACACTTTAAGTTGAGCGACTTCACCCTCCTGATGAAGCAAACTGCTCCAACATTTATCAAACTAAGCAAAGAATATCAACACTAAACAACAGTTACATAAAACACCGTGTGTATTTAGCCTCCAGACTAAGCACGCTACATGCACACAACTCCCCCCCACCCCAATCTCACCAGCGCAACCGGTGCGCCACACCCACAAAGAGAAATATTAAATCTTACCGGCTGTCCGTTCAGCTTTTGGTACACTTTTGGCACAACTCTTGGTTATCTGTAATGAACTAAACCTTTTTCCACTCTGCGCTGGCGTCTTTTGTACACCTTGATTTGACAAAGCTGTCTAATTACCGGGCTCGCGCACCAGCAGATGAGACGGGAGCGCACCGCGTTATACCTGCGCGTGAACGTAAACTGATCGGCTCTGATCATATAAGCCGACTGGCCGAAATAATGCCGAAGTATATACATTTCCTGGGGTTGCCTAGGTGAATAGGGATGCGGATGTGCTCTAAGATCAAATATAATTTTATTAAGTGGGGTTTGGCTGGTTGCTAAGCAGCCACGGTTGCGAGCTCGCGCGTCAGCTGACGAGACAGCTGTTCGCCGCTACTACATTATTAGGCCGTTTATTGAAATACTCCCACACTTTTGACGACTTTTGGCGTGCTTTTTTTCCCTCGCTCGCACCGCTCGCATCATCTGCTTTGCGCTCCGCCATGACGGTAGTGTGACGTAAATATGTGACGCATCGACGCACAAAAACGGCGTCGACGTATTTACGTAACCGATGACGTCGACTACGTCGACGCGTCGTTTCAGCCTTAGATTTAATGTATTATTATTTTTATATGAATGAATGTCTGTTACTTCCTCTTCCTTCTGACTTTTGAATGAGAAGGAGCAGATATCACTCCGCCAGAAAGTTGAGACCTGTGTGTGTGTGTTTCATGTTTCCAACACAGGTTGCCAATAAATACTGAACCGACGGCATGGTGAAGTGTCTTTTATTTTTAAAAATTACACAACGCAGAATAAGACTCACTACACATGTATTGGCGCAAGCATACTTTCCAACCTTGAGACCTCCGATTTCGGGAGGTGGGGGGTGGGGGGCGTGGTCGGGCGGGGGTGGGGGGCGTGTTTAAGAGGGGAGGAGTATATTGACAGCTAGAATTCACCAAGTCAAGTATTTAATACATATATATATATATATATACAGGTAAAAGCCAGTAAATTAGAATATTTTGAAAAACTTGATTTATTTCAGTAATTGCATTCAAAAGGTGTAACTTGTACATTATATTTATTCATTGCACACAGACTGATGCATTCAAATGTTTATTTCATTTAATTTT
Source organism: Nerophis lumbriciformis (assembly GCF_033978685.3). NCBI lineage: Eukaryota > Metazoa > Chordata > Actinopteri > Syngnathiformes > Syngnathidae > Nerophis > Nerophis lumbriciformis. Next base: position 1,498,579 of record NC_084570.2, on the reverse strand, counting down.
GATGATTTGAAGTGGCAACAAATGAAAATCCAAAATTCCGTGTGTCACAAAATTAGAATATTACTTAAGGCTAATACAAAAAAGGGATTTTTAGAAATGTTGGCCAACTGAAAAGTATGAAAATGAAAAATATGAGCATGTACAATACTCAATACTTGGTTGGAGCTCCTTTTGCCTCAATTACTGCGTTAATGCGGCGTGGCATGGAGTCGATGAGTTTCTGGCACTGATCAGGTGTTATGAGAGCCCAGCTTGCTCTGATAGTGGCCTTCAACTCTTCTGCGTTTTTGGGTCTGGCATTCTGCATCTTCCTTTTCACAATACCCCACAGATTTTCTATGGGGCTAAGGTCAGGGGAGTTGGCGGGCCAATTTAGAACAGAAATACCATGGTCCGTAAACCAGGCACGGGTAGATTTTGCGCTGTGTGCAGGCGCCAAGTCCTGTTGGAACTTGAAATCTCCATCTCCATAGAGCAGGTCAGCAGCAGGAAGCATGAAGTGCTCTAAAACTTGCTGGTAGACGGCTGCGTTGACCCTGGATCTCAGGAAACAGAGTGGACCGACACCAGCAGATGACATGGCACCCCAAACCATCACCCAACCATGCAAATTTTGCATTTCCTTTGGAAATCGAGGTCCCAGAGTCTGGAGGAAGACAGGAGAGGCACAGGATCCACGTTGCCTGAAGTCTAGTGTAAAGTTTCCACCATCAGTGATGGTTTGGGGTGCCATGTCATCTGCTGGTGTCGGTCCACTCTGTTTCCTGAGATCCAGGGTCAACGCAGCCGTCTACCAGCAAGTTTTAGAGCACTTCATGCTCCCTGCTGCTGACCTGCTCTATGGAGATGGAGATTTCAAGTTCCAACAGGACTTGGCGCCTGCACACAGCGCAAAATCTACGCGTGCCTGGTTTACGGACCATGGTATTTATGTTCTAAATTGGCCCGCCAACTCCCCTGACCTTAGCCCCATAGAAAATCTGTGGGGTATTGTGAAAAGGAAGATGCAGAATGCCAGACCCAAAAACGCAGAAGAGTTGAAGGCCACTATCAGAGCAACCTGGGCTCTCATAACACCTGAGCAGTGCCAGAAACTCATCGACTCCATGCCACGCCGCATTAACGCAGTAATTGAGGCAAACGGAGCTCCAACCAAGTATTGAGTATTGTACATGCTCATATTTTTCATTTTCATACTTTTCAGTTGGCCAACATTTCTAAAAATCCCTTTTTTGTATTAGCCTTAAGTAATATTCTAATTTTGTGACACACGGAATTTTGGATTTTCATTTGTTGCCACTTCAAATCATCAAAATTAAATGAAATAAACATTTGAATGCATCAGTCTGTGTGCAATGAATAAATATAATGTACAAGTTACACCTTTTGAATGCAATTACTGAAATAAATCAAGTTTTTCAAAATATTCTAATTTACTGGCTTTTACCTATATATATATATATATATATATATATATATATATATATGAGAACGGCCTACGGATCACGATTGAAGCCAACAAGCAAACCGTCAACTTCCTTGACGTCACTTTCAACCTGAGAAATAACAGCTACCAACCATTCACGAAACCCAACACAACACTCCAATACGTGCACCATGACAGCAACCACCCACCCACCACCACGAAAAGAATACCTACCGGAATCAATAAAATACTATCGATGCTGTCATCTAGCAAAGCTGAATTTGACCAAGCAAGCCCCCCCCGTACCAAAAAGCCCTTGATGAAAGCGGATACAATTTCACCCTCACCTATGAACCCACGCCAGGAAACAAGCCAAAAAAGAACAGAAAACGAAACGGCATCATCTGGTACAACCCCCCATACAGCAAAAACGTCTCAACGAACATTGGACACAAATTCCTCAATCTGATTGACAAACACTTTCCCAAAGACAACACCCTAAGAAAAGTATTCAACAAGAACAACATTAAATTGAGCTACAGCTGCATGAACAATATACGACAAATCATCTCAAACCACAACAAAACAATTGCAAATGAGCCGTCGGCCCCCAGACAGAGCGACTCCAAAACCAACAAAGAATGTAACTGTCGAAAGAAACCTGATTGCCCTCTCAACGGGGGGTGCTTACAAACATCAGTTGTCTACCAATCTAAGGTAATACGCAAGGACATTAACACATCCGACACATATGTAGGATTAACCGAGGGAGAATTCAAAACCAGATGGAACAATCACAAGGCTTCTTTCAGGAACAAAAACCTGCGAAATACCACAGAACTCAGCAAACACATTTGGGACCTCAAAGACAATAATGTTAAATATTCAATAACATGGCAAATTCTTGCATCCAGCACACCTTACAATAGTGGTAATAAAAGATGCAACCTATGCTTGAAAGAGAAACTGTTTATTATTTACCGTCCAGACCTGTCATCCCTCAACAAGCGCAGCGAAATTGTAACAACATGCCGCCATAGACGGAAACACCTCGTAGGTAACACATGAGCCAATCACCACGCCCCTAGGCCAGCCTGTACCCACCCACTCTGTGCCCTATATAAACCATGGTATGCGAATGCTCCCATTAAAATCTCCTGATGATTGAGGGTACCCCCCCTCATGAAACAGGCCTGTAGAGATGAAATAGTCTTGTGATTTTTTTCCCACACATACATATATATATATATATATATATATATATATATATATATATATATATATATATATATATATATATATATATATATATATATATATATATATATATATCCTGAAAATATGCAAACAAAACTGTGTTTAGATAATTGATACTTCAAACTTGCATAAATAAATATTAAGGAATATAACATAACATGTTTCCGAGAGCTTCAAAATGTAATGAATAAAATGCTAAAGTTGTTGATAAACAAGCAATGATTTTAATAATTAAATATGGTCATTTTATAAGAATTATTGTGATAATTTAAAATTAATTATTTCAAATATGTTTATTTTAATGTATAATTCTATGGCTGGATGTAATAAGGAGTCAGAAAAAATACAAATAAAAATACAATTAATTTGGATGTTTTCAGCAAAATATAGTAAAAATGTATTTTTTATTTTTATTTTTTTATTTAATAAATATATTTATTTTTAGTTAAGATAAACATAATAATACAATTTGTCTCTAGTCTGGATGATTTAGTTCTTGTCACCCTGTTGTCCTCCCGTCGTGAAAAAAGGCTGTCCTCACTCAGGTCCTCATGGAGCTGGAGGGGGCGTGGCCTCCAGCTCCGGCTGAAAATCGGGAGATTTTCGGGAGAATATTTGTCCCGGGAGGTTTTCGGGAGAGGCGCTGAATTTCGGGAGTCTCCCGGAAAATTCGGGAGGGTTGGCAAGTATGGGCGCAAGTGAGAAAGAGCGAGCGGCTGCTGTTGAAATAACAAAGTTGCTTTTGGTCTGGTTTGTACTGCCGTATAGCTCGGTATAGCACAAACAACAACAGCATCCCCTGATGTGCAAGGAAAAACTCCAAAAACCCAATGGGAGAAAAAATAAACCTTGGGAAGAGGCCACAAATGCGGGGACGCCCCTCTTGGGTGCAACCGGCTGCAATGGATGCCAACATATTCTGAAATTGCCCATTTTTAGTAGGAAATCCATGCAAGTCTTAATACATGAGGCCCCAGGCCCTTTGGCTGTCACCATCCTGCAGCCATGGAACATGAAAGCGTATGGCTTCAAGTGTACCATCACTCAGAAAACATCCGGTATCAATCAGAGATGTCTGATGAAGAGGAAGGGGCAAGGTTACCCATTTCCCTCTGGACCAAAGGCAATCGCGTTTCATGTAGATTGGGTGTCATTCAACCGCGAGTCGCCCGCTGACAAACACATTGAGTGGGCCCATTGCTGTAATGACAGTAATACAGCGGCCCAATGACATGCTACAGAATAGCACTTTTGGTCGAGGCGAAAATGAGGGAAATATTTTTCTTTCCTTTGCTACAGGTGCTTATTTTAACCAACAGCAATTTCACTCCAATCAAGTATTTTTTTTTTTTAATTCTCTTGCCTCTTTTTACCCATCTCTTATACTCATTGCTCTTGGTCTGTAAAGGCTAGAATTCATTTTAGCAACCCATTTTTTCCCCCTCCGGACATCATTGATGGCTTGTTCAAACCTTGTTTCTCGGTCGATGTAAGGTATGCCAGCTGACTTAGCTGTGCGATTGAACGTAACAGAAAACCTGACACGTTATGACAGCCTGGGCATGACTTTTGAAGCTTCTTATTTGCCGGTAAATGCAGACAAAAAAAACATAACACGACTAAAATTAGGACAGTAAAACCTAATTTCGGGTAGGCAAAATGTCATCATGTATCATAAATATTAAATATTTTCATAACTAGAACATAAAAAGACAAGGCCTACATATTTACACTTGTTTAATACATTATAGTTGTGCTGCCTGAGGCTGAGCCAATCAGTAGCCAGCGGGTCATATTTTCTTTGGTCTAATCCAGGGGTCGGCAACCCGCGGCTCTTTGTTCACTCTGATGCGGCTCAGCAGCTTACTTGCTGAACCCCCCAATTTTCCCGTGAGACTTCCGGGTTTCAGTGCCTCTCGCAGAAAACTCCCGGGATTAATATTCACCGATTTTCACCCTTACAGCTATAATAAGGGCGTGCCATGATGGTACAACATTTGGCGCCCTCTACAATCTGTATTAACAGCATGCCAGCCCAACACTTTTTGTACAATATACATCTATAACAGTCTTACTAATAATGCGCCACACTGTGAACCCACACAAAACAAGAATGACAAACACATTTCGGGAGAACATATACCCAGAATCCCATGCAGCCCTAACTCTTCCGGGATACATTATACACCCCCGCTACCAAACCCCACCCACTTCAACCGACGCACAGAAGGGGGGGGTGATGTGAACTAACATTTAATCAAAACCGCACCCGCCCGCTGTTATATATCTAATATAGACGATGCAAGGCATTAGTGAGGTTATAAAGCTTTTGCCTGTTAAAGAAAGGAGACTGATCCAATTTAGCAGAGACATTCAATGCGTGCCACGCTGTCACGGCCCAGACGCACACCAGTGCGCAATCATCTGGGAGCCGCGCTGAGCGCACCTCCAAGCGCGTGGAGGTGCGATGTCCCTCGCACCCGCGGCGGCTCCACCCGGGCTCGCGCCCGAGGATTCAGCGCGCACCGCGTCGGCCATCCTACTCGTCGTGGCCTAGCCCTCGCGGCTGTCGCTGCCGGCGACGGCCGGGTATGGGCCCGATGCTCCAGCGCCATCCATTTTCAGGGCTAGTTGATTCGGCAGGTGGGTTGTTACACACTCCTTAGCGGGTTCCGACTTCCATGGCCACCATCCTGCTGTTTATATCAACCAACACCTTTTCTGGGGTCTGATGAGCGTCGGCATCGGGCGCCTTAACCCGGCGTTCGGTTCATCCCGCAGCACCAGTTCTGCTTACCAAAAGTGGCCCACTCGGCTCACCAGGGTGAGCCCCACCCCTTTCGTGAGCGCACTGCGCGCAGAGTGACCCCTGTTACGTGCCCCCGGCAACGGGGGTGGCGGGCAGGTAAGCTGCGCGGGCGGAGCGCGCGGAGTGACCCCTGTTACGAGCCCCCGGCCACTGGGGTGGCGGGCAGGTAAGCTGCTTACCTGCTGCGCGTGACGCCGGCCGCGGCGAAGGCGGACGAGGCGGGGTGTCGGTGCGGTGGGCGCGGTGGTGACCCTGGACGTGCGTCGGGCCCTTCTCGCGGATCACCTCAGCTACGGCTCCCGGTGGGGCCCTCTCGGGGTAAGGGGCCTCGGTCCCGGACCCCGGCGAGGCGTCCCTTCTCCGCTCCGTAAAAGTGTCCATCTCTTTTTTTTTCTTCTTCTGTTGTGGCATATGCTGCAGGTGCCTGCTCGTTTTTCGTATGTGGGTAACAACATTTAACTATGTATATATATTTCCCAATTGGTTTAACTGCCACCCGCCTGAATCTATTTAAAATCTAATTTTTTTTTATTTCAACCGCCCGACCCGACCCGCGGATAAAATCTATTTTTTTTTTATTTCAACCGCCCGACCCGCGGACTCCGCGGTTGTGTCCGCAAACCGCGCATCTCTACTATGCACGCTGCGAAATCAATGCAGCCAGGACATACGTTGCGGTAATGCTTATAATGACCGAAATATTGTAAATATTAAATGTTATTACGAATGTCATGCTGATGGAACGGCAAGTAGGACGACACTCGTTGGAAAAAAAAAACATTAGAATGTTGTGGGGAGGTGTGGCCAGCAGACCGACAGCAAGGCAGGGCACGCCGGGGCCGACTCCGAGATGGCGGCGAGGAGGCGTGGCCGGCGGGCCAGCGGCGAGGCGATAAATGCCAGATGCGTGGATCGCCCACCTGGGCACAATTATATAATCTCCTCTCAATGAATAAAAGGGCGAGGCAGAAGGAGCTGGAGAGACGCGAGCGAGGGACAGACGATGACGCGGGAGGCTGAAAAGCGACCGGAAGAGCGAGCAGTGGAAGAGGAATGTGCTGAAAAGCAACTGAGTACTATTGAAAAATAAACAAAGTCACAAACGGCTTCGAAGCAATTCTGGACCACCATCCGCCGCCTCAGGAAGGGGAAGCAGTGCACTGTCAACACCGTGTATGGTGAGGATGGTGTTCTGCTGACCTCGACTGCGGATGTTGTGGATCGGTGGAGAGAATACTTCAAAGACCTCCTCAATCCCACCAACACGTCTTCCTATGAGGAAGCAGTGCCTGGGGAATTCTGTGGTGGACTCTTCTATTTCTGGGGCTGAGGTTGCTGAGGTAGTTAAAAAGCTCCTCGGTGGCAGGGCCCCGGGGGTGGATGAGATCCGCCCGGAGTTCCTTAAGGCTCTGGATGCTGTGGGGCTGTCTTGGTTGACAAGACTCTGCAGCATCGCGTGGACATCGGGGGCGGTACCTCTGGAATGGCAGACCGGGGTGTTGGTTCCTCTCTTTAAGAAGGGGAACCGGACGGTGTGTTCTAACTATCGTGGGATCACACTCCTCAGCCTTCCCGGTAAGGTCTATTAAGGTGTACTGGAGAGGAGGCTACGCCGGATAGTCGAATCTCGGATTCAGGAGGAATAGTGTGGTTTTCGTCCTGGTCGTGGAACTGTGGACCAGCTCTATACTCTCGGCAGGGTCCTTGAGGGTGCATGGGAGTTTGCCCAAAAAGTCTACATGTGCTTTGTGGACTTGGAGAAGGCATTCGATTGTGTCCCTCGGGAAGTCCTGTGGGGAGTGCTCAGAGAGTATGGGGTATCGGACTGTCTGATTTTGGCGGTCCGCTCCCTGTATGATCACTGTCAGAGCTTGGTCCGCATGGCCGGCAGTAAGTCGGACACGTTTCCAGTGAGGGTTGGACTCCGCCAATGCTGCCCTTTGTCACCGATTCTGTTCATAACTTTTATGGACAGAATTTCTAGGCGCAGTCAAGGCGTTGAGGGGATCTGGTTTGGTGGCTGCAGGATTAGGTCTCTGCTTTTTGCAGATGATGTGGTCCTGATGGCTTCATCTGGCCAGGATCTTCAGCTCTCACTGGATCGGTTCGCAGCCGAGTCTGAAGCGACTGGGATGAGAATCAGCACCTCCAAGTCCGAGTCCATGGTTCTCGCCCGGAAAAGGGTGGAGTGCCATCTCCGGGTTGGGGAGGAGACCCTGCCCCAAGTGGAGGAGTTCAAGTACCTCGGAGTCTTGTTCACGAGTGAGGGAAGAGTGGATCGTGAGATCGACAGGCGGATCGGTGCGGCATCTTCAGTAATGCGGACGCTGTATCGATCCGTTGTGGTGAAGAAAGAGCTGAGCCGGAAGGCAAAGCTCTCAATTTACCGGTCGATCTACGTTCCCATCCTCACCTATGGTCATGAGCTTTGGGTTATGACCGAAAGGACAAGATCACGGGTACACGTGGCCGAAATTAGTTTCCTCCGCCGGGTGGTGGGGCTCTCCCTTAAAGATAGGGTGAGAAGCTCTGTCATCCGGGGGGAGCTCAAAGTAAAGCCGCTGCTCCTCCACATGGAGAGGAGCCAGATGAGGTGGTTCGGGCATCTGGTCAGGATGCCACCCGATCGCCTCCCTCGGGAGGTGTTTAGGGCACGTCCGACCGGTAGGAGGCCACGGGGAAGACCCAGGACACGTTGGGAAGACTATGTCTCCCGGCTGGCCTGGGAACGCCTCGGGATCCCCCGGGAGTAGCTGGACGAAGTGGCTGGGGAGAGGGAAGTCTGGGCTTCCCTGCTTAGGCTGCTGCCCCCGTGACCCGACCTTGGATAAGCGGAAGAAGATGGATGGATGGATGGATGGAAACTGCTTGCAGTCATGTCAGTTCTTGGTGGTCCATGGAACCCTGACAGGGAGAGACTGTCACAAATGTAAAATGTTGTCATTGGTTGTACAGAAATAAATATTATAATTCAAAATACACTACTATGTCTAACCCATCATAAAGTGTCCAATGGACATGAGAGAGTTGATGTCTAGTATTAGTATTTTGATATTGTACAGTGAGAATGACTGTCATGCTGAGGAGGATACATGGTGCCAAGTCATTTGTCCTGTGTGTTTATTTATTTCAGAGCTAAACAATTCAGCAGGGTATTAAGTTTGTCAGAGTACAGTCCAAAAGAACCGTTATTATGTACCTCAAATGTCCTCCATTTCACATTTTCCCCAGGTGAGAAGATTACATGGTCGGGTTGCATCGTTTAACTGAAATTGCACACACCTGACAGCCCACGGTGCGTCTCTCTCTCTGCGTGCGAGCTCGTACAGTTTGCATATCTGGCACGCGGGCTTACGTGTTTGTTTTCACGGCCACTAACGGGAGGAGCGGCGGTGAAAAGGTTGGCGCTCAGAGTCGGCGGACCTCTAATTTGTTCCGCCACGGCAGCAGTCGCCTAATGCAGCACACCTGCTATCTCTGCGCCGTCATTAGCCGGTGCAGCGCGGCAAAAAAGGCCAAACATAAACAGCGAGATCACAGAGCAGCATTGGTGGAATGGGAAAAAAGGAAGGGGGAAAAAAAGAGCGTTTGTGAGGGAGGCGGCGGGCGGGAGAAGGGCGCTAATGTGGGGATGATGAGTGGGCGTGAGCGGCCCAGGCACGAAGTGATGCATGATGGGAACACTTCACATACTCTAGGACGTCTGCCTCTGATCTTGGCAAACAAGCGGCGATGGGAAAAAATGATGGGTGCAAATGTGTGTGCAGGAACCGGCGCAAACAAACATGCGACCTGGAGGATCGGCGGCGCAGATGTGGAACCATTTACTTCCATTAACTCTGACATGACGCAAAGAATGCCTGATTCATCACCGTCCATCTTCAGAACGCATCTGCTTGATTTGCTCACCAACAACAACAACAAAAAAGTTCGCAGACACTGCACACTGTGCCAGTGTACGAACGTATGAAGAGAAAACAAAGCAATGACTGCAAACCGAAGGTATAAAGTTTGAGTAAAATATGTAGGTTCAGTCGTCATACGGAATCATCGTGGTATTATCGTGTCAGTTTGTATGTACATGACAGTAGTTGATGACGAATTACAATGCTATACGCGCTGTTCCTCATGGGAAATGTGGTTTTCCTTAAAGCAAAACACTACCGCTTTGGTCTAATGTCGCCGCCAAAATAAACCAAAACTGAAAGTTCCCAATTGGGCCTTTTCGACGAGGAAAGGAGGTTCTGGGGAGCCTGGCTACCCTTATGGAACCATTGCAGCGGGGTACGTGAGAGATTCCTGGGACAAATGGAGAATCATGTGCCTCTCAGTCCTTTCCATCGAGGACGTGGAAGACATCTACCTATTTGGAACCATGATCGTGGGGCACCTGCTGATTGGGCTGGGCATTGCTCTGGTGTATCGTCAAATTCGTAAGACGATGGCAGCCACTCAAGGAGCCCAAAGGCTGTTTGTCGCAATGGACGGATTGGGCCGGGTTGTAGGAACACAGTCTGTGGCATACTTGCCAACCGTCCCGGATTTTCCGGGAGACTCCCGAAATTCAGCGCCTCTCCCGAAAACCTCCCGGGACAAATTTTCTCCCGAAAATCTCCCAAAATTCAGGCGGACCTGGAGGCCACGCCCCATCCAGCTCCATGCCAATGTTGTTGTAATATATTGAGTTGGAGGCAATAAACAGGCGAGGGGATGAAGTACGTCTCTTTACTGTAGACTTCAGAACAGACTCACACACTTGACGTCAGGTGCGCAACACCACGTAAATCGGTGGCCAACCAAAAAGTAACCCCAGTACGCTATAGCCAACATTCACCAGGAGATGGCAACAGACAAACATAGATCACTCCATTACATTCCTCCCCTTTTATAAATGTAGAAGTTACTCAAAAGAAATAAACAACCCAACCAAAAAATGCAGCAGCTCAATTAAAAAACTGTACTTAAGCCACATTCTTTTTTTTTGTACTGAACTCTTAACCCTCATTTGTAAACAATAACATGCTTATTATACAAACAGTATTTTTTAACACAGATTTTTATACTGTCTTCAGAGATTCAGTTTTTTTGGTGGTACTCGAAACCTTTCTGGGTACCTGCGGATCACTGGTGGGGTTTTTGTTGTGGGTGATCTGGGTTCTGATGATGGCAACTCAGCAGCCCTTGAATCTGGTTCAATGATGAGACTAGTTTGTGTCTGACTCACTGATGGTCCTGGTGATGGAACTGAAACAGCACTGTCCAGTTGTACTGATGGCACATTTTCTGCAACTGGTGGAGACTAGATAAGTGGCAGTCTCTCCATGTTTTCTCGCCATGGTAACATGTGATCCACATGCACTGTGCGCTGTCTCTGTCCCTCTTGATATATATATATATATATATATATATATATATATATATATATATATACTGTGTATATATATAGATGAAATAATTGACTTAGTGAATTCTAGCTGTAAATATACTCCTCCCCTCTTAGCCACGCCCCCAACCACGCCCCCGCCCCACCCCGACCACGCCCCCCCACCCCCCACCTCCCGAAATCGGAGGTCTCAAGATTGGCAAGTATGGTCTGTGGCGATTTCTGAACTGAATCGCAAGATGGATCACATCATGAAAAAGCTTGCTATAAAGGAAGGTTTGGATATGAGAGCCAGCATGGACGAATAGAACAGACAAGTCATTGTTAATGCCTGTTCGAGAAAAAACAAAAATCCTTATCTACGATTTGACTCCCCCGAATGGCCTGAGACAAGAACAGGCTGTTCTGTAATAATCCCCTAAGGAATTTCAAAGATGGACACTTTTTGACCTCCCTACCGCCTCCCCTCCTCAACGACACCTGGGAATCGAACTTTGCTTGCATTGCATGCAGAACGACTCTGGGCTTATGAACATTTACACTTCACCCAAAGACAATGGGCATATATACAAACACACTCCCCATCCACATCCAACGCCTCTCATCACCACTGCTTATTTCTTCTTCGGGGTTATGGACGGATATTAGCGCTCCATGGCCCCAAATCCCCCCCTCTGTTGCGAGTTGTTGTGATTATATGTAACATGTTTATGTGTGCTATGCTAAATGAGTTTTTTCCCTTGGACTCAGTCTGGACCCCCTCCCGAGGGTCCAGCCTTAGACTGGTATTCTTTACTCTTCCCCCCTTTCCCAATATCACCTTTTTCCCCACCTTTTTTAAGGAGCGCCATAAGTGGCTGAGTCTTCGGCGGTCCCGTCTTGTCCCCCTGTAACGTATGTCTGCTCTTAGTGGGGCTGTGCCGAAAATGAAATGTCAGTTCTTATGTGTCTTGTACATGTTAAAGAACGGACGATAATAAAGCATCTTGAATCTTGAATTTCTCAGATGATGCAATTGTTGATGACTGAAGTGCTGATATCAACCAAACCAAACACATCCCACCGCCCCGGATTGTAAATAATGTAAACAATTCAATGTATTTACTCTGATGATTAACTTGTGTGATGTCTGTATTATGCTGATAGAATATAATTGTACTATGAATTGATTAACGTGGACCCCGACTTAAACAAGTTGAACAACGTATTCGGGTGTTACCATTTAGTGGTCGATTGTACAGAATATGCACTGTACTGTGCAATCTACTAATAAAAGTTTCAATCAATCAATCAAAAACGCCCCCCCAAAAAATACACTTGATAAAAGTACAGTGTTTTATCCTCCTATATTCAAATACAGTGTTGCAGTGATTTTACAATGGCCACAATATTAAATATACGTGTTAAATAAAACCTCTGCCTTGTTTGTATTGAATACTTAGGCACACTACGCTAATGTACTTTAATATTGGTCATTATGGTGACACTTGGAGAGCCCATTGCCTTCAGGTCGCAGCACTCTAAAATGCCCACTTATCAAAATAGGCAGTGACAGGGGGAAAAAAGGACCATATGTCAAATGCACCGAAAAGTTGGCATGTCATGTGGCTCTCATAAAAAAATAAAGTCAAAACAGTAATTGGGCTCCCGTGCTAACTGCCAATGGCAATGGTGCCAAGGCTCTTGTGAAAAAATTCTAAACAAGTGGGTGTTTTACAAGTAGCACCAAACACATTAACACCAAGGTGGGAGACGTGTTAGTTCGCCAGCTGAGTGCTTGTTATGATGTTACATTTCTATCTTGTTGAAATGATTTGAAAAACGACAAATGCCAATTAATCCCCACTGAAAACTCCGTGTTTTAACGTGCATGGATGTACAGCGTATAATTACGTGCTTTTCATTTGACCTATTTTAGCCGAGCAGCATGGATAGAAAATATGCGAGGGGCCATGCAGAGAACAATTAACCTTTACTACATTCTCAGTTGTCTCGTACAAACCCCGTTTCCATATGAGTTGGGAAATTATGTTAGATGTAAATATAAACGGAATACATCCATCCATCCATTTTCTACCGCTTATTCCCTTTTGGGGTCGCGGGGGGCGCTGGAGCCTATCTCAGCTACAACCGGGCGGAAGGCGGGGTACACCCTGGACAATGATTTGCAAATCCTTTTCAAGCCATATTCAGTTGAATATGCTACAAAGACAACATATTTGATGTTCAAACTGATAAACATTTTTTTTTTTTTGCAAATTATCATTAACTTTAGAATGTGATGCCAGCAACACGTGGCAAATAAGTTGAGAAAGGTGGCAATAAATACTGATAAAGTTGAGGAATGCTCATCAAACACTTATTTGGAACATCCCACAGGTGAACAGGCAAATTGGGAACAGGTGGGTGCCATGATTGGGTATAAAAGTAGATTCCATGAAATGCTCAGTCATTCACAAACAAGGATGGGGCGAGGGTCACCACTTTGTCAACAAATGCGAGAGCAAATTGTTGAACAGTTTAAGAAAAACCTTCCTCAACCAGCTATTGCAAGGACTTTAGGGATTTCACCATCTACGGTCCGTAATATCATCAAAAGGTTCAGAGAATCTGGAGAAATCACTGCACGTAAGCAGCTAAGCCCGTGACCTTCGATCCCTCAGGCTGTACTGCATCAACAAGCGACATCAGAGTGTAAAGGATATCACCAGAAACCCACTGTCAGTAACTACAGTTGGTCGCTACATCTGTAAGTGCAAGTTAAAACTCTCCTAAGCAAGGCGAAAACCGTTTATCAACAACACCCAGAAACGCCGTCGGCTTCGCTGGGCCTGAGCTCATCTAAGATTTATTTATCTTATTTATTTTTATTAAGGATCCCCATTAGCTGGTTGCCTCAACAACCCACTAGTTTTCCTGGGGTCTACAATTCAATACAATTACAAGTAAAAGCATATAATTATAACTACACAAAACAGAAAAAAATAAAAAATAAAAAATAAAAAATAATAAAAATAAAATAAAATATAAAATAAAAATAAAAGCATCATACTGATACAAAGTGGAAAAGTGTTCTGTGGTCTGACGAGTCCACATTTCAAATTGTTTTTGGAAACTGTGGACGTCGTGTCCTCCGGACCAAAGAGGAAAAGAACCATCCGGATTGTTATAAGCGCAAAGTGTAAAAGCCAGCATGTGTGATGGTATGGGGGTGTATTAGTTGCCAAGACATGGGTAACTTACACATCTGTGAAGGCACCATTAATGCTGAAATGTACATACAGGTTTTGGAGCAACATATGTTGCCATCCAAGCAACGTTATCATGGACGCCCCTGCTTATTTCAGCAAGACAATGCCAAGCCACGTGTTACATCAACGTGGCTTCATACTAAAAAAGTGCGGGTACTAGACTGGCCTGCCTGTAGTCCAGACCTGTCTCCCATTTAAAATGTGTGGCGCATTATGAAGCCTAAAATAGCACAACGGAGACCCCCGGACTGTTGAACAACTTAAGCTGTACATCAAGCAAGAATGGGAAAGAATTCCAGCTGAGGAGTTTAAAAAATGTGTCTCCTCAGTTCCCAAACGTTTACTGAGTGTTGTTAAAAGGAAAGGCCATGTAACACAGTGGTGAACATGCCCTTTCCCAACTACTTTGGCACGTGTTGCAGCCATGAAATTCTAAGTTAATTATTAATTGCAAAAAATAAAATAAAGTTTATGAGTTTGAACATCAAATATGTTGTCTTTGTAGCATATTCAATTGAATATGGGTTGAAAATGATTTGCAAATCATTGTATTCCGTTTATATTTACATCTAACACAATTTCCCAACTCATATGGAAACGGGGTTTGTAGATGACAAGATGACTTGTAAGGCCTTCACCATCCCGTCAAGTTGAAACAAATAGTAAACTTCCGTCATATACATGATTTCAACCTTGGCTATAGAATTTGTTATGGAGACTTTGTGAGGGGATTGCAGGGCTGAAGGTTCAGCCTGTTTCATCTAGTATGGATACCAATAGCTCACTATGACCTTTTAGGAGGTCAACCAACTGCAGCAGTAATTCGGTGAACACAGATGAGGCGCTAGCTGTCCAAAGTCGGGACCCAGGGTGGACCACTCGTATGTGCATCAGTTGGGGACGTCTCTGCGCTTCTGACCTGTCTCCACTCAAGGTGATCCCCTGCTGGCCCCACTATGGACTGGACTCTCACTATTATGTTAGATCCACTATGGACTGGACTCTCACTATTATGTTAGATCCACTATGGACTGGACTCTCACTATTATGTTAGATCCACTATGGACTGGACTCTCACTATTATGTTAGATCCACTATGGACTGGACTCTCACTATTATGTTAGATCCACTATGGACTGGACTCTCATTATTATGTTAGATCCACTATGGACTGGACTCTCATTATTATGTTAGATCCAATATGGACTGGACTCTCACTATTATTAGATCCAATATGGACTGGACTCTCACTATTATGTTAGATCCACTATGGACTGAACTCTCACTATTATGCTAGATCCACTATGGACTGGACTCTCACTATTATGTTAGATCCACAATGGACTGGACTCTCACTATTATGTTAGATCCACTATGGACTGGACTCTCACTATTATGTTAGATCCACTATGGACTGGACTCTCACTATTATGTTAGATCCACTATGGACTGGACTCTCACTATTATGTTAGATCCACTATGGACTGGACTCTCACTATTATGTTAGATCCACTATGGACTGGACTCTCACTATTATGTTAGATCCACTATGGACTGGACTCTCACTATTATGTTAGATCCACTATGGACTGGACTCTCATTATTATGTTAGATCCACTATGGACTGGACTCTCATTATTATGTTAGATCCAATATGGACTGGACTCTCACTATTATTAGATCCAATATGGACTGGACTCTCACTATTATGTTAGATCCACTATGGACTGAACTCTCACTATTATGCTAGATCCACTATGGACTGGACTCTCACTATTATGTTAGATCCACAATGGACTGGACTCTCACTATTATGTTAGATCCACTATGGACTGGACTCTCACTATTATGTTAGATCCACTATGGACTGAACTCTCACTATTATGTTAGATCCACTATGGAATGGACTCTCACTATTATGTTAAATCCACTATGGACTGAACTCTCACTATTATGCCAGATCCACTATGGACTGGACTCTCACTATTATGTTAGATCCACTATGGACTGGACTCTCACTATTATGTTAGATCCACTATGGACTGGACTTTCACAATATTATGTTAGATCCACTATGGACTGGACTCTCACTATTATGTTAGATCCACTATGGACTGAACTCTCACTATTATGTTAGATCCACTATGGACTGGACTCTCACTATTATGTTAGATCCACTATGGACTGGACTCTCACTATTATGTTAGATCCACTATGGACTGGACTTTCACAATATTATGTTAGATCCACTATGGACTGGACTCTCATTATTATGTTAGATCCACTATGGACTGAACTCTCACTATTATGTTAGATCCACTATGGACTGGACTCTCACTATTATGTTAGATCCACTATGGACTGGACTCTCACTATTATGTTAGATCCACTATGGACTGGACTTTCACAATATTATGTTAGATCCACTATGGACTGGACTCTCACTATTATGTTAGATCCACTATGGACTGAACTCTCACTATTATATTAGATCCACTATGGAATGGACTCTCACTATTATGTTAGATCCACTATGGACTGAACTCTCACTATTATGCCAGATCCACTATGGACTGGACTCTCACTATTATGTTAGATCCACTATGGACTGGACTCTCACTATTATGTTAGATCCACTATGGACTGGACTTTCACAATATTATGTTAGATCCACTATGGACTGGACTCTCACTATTATGTTAGATCCACTATGGACTGGACTCTCACTATTATGTTAGATCCACTATGGACTGGACTCTCACTATTATGTTAGATCCACTATGGACTGGACTCTCACTATTATGTTAGATCCACTATGGACTGGACTCTCACTATTATGTTAGATCCACTATGGACTGGACTCTCACTATTATGTTAGATCCACTATGGACTGGACTCTCACTATTATGTTAGATACACTATGGACTGGACTCTCACTATTATTAGATCCAATATGGACTGGACTCTCACTATTATGTTAGATCCACTATGGACTGGACTCTCACTATTATGTTAGATCCACTATGGACTGGACTGGACTCTCACTATTATGTTAGATCCACTATGGACTGAACTCTCACTATTATGCTAGATCCACTATGGACTGGACTCTCACTATTATGTTAGATCCACTATGGACTGGACTCTCACTATTATGTTAGATCCACTATAGACTGGACTCTCACTATTATGTTAGATCCACTATGGACTGGACTCTCAGTATTATTAGATCCACTATGGACTGGACTCTCGCTATTATGTTAGATCCACTATGGACTGGACTCTCACTATTATGTTAGATCCACTATGGACTGGACTCTCACTATTATGTTAGATCCATTATGGACTGGACTCTCACTATTATGTTAGATCCACTATGGACTGGACTCTCATTATTATGTTAGATCCACTATGGACTGGACTCTCATTATTATGTTAGATCCAATATGGACTGGACTCTCACTGTTATTAGATCCAATATGGACTGAACTCTCACTATTATGTTAGATCCACTATGGACTGGACTCTCACTATTATGTTAGATCCACTATGGACTGGACTCTCACTCTTATGTTAGATCCACTATGGACTGGACTCTCACTATTATGTTAGATCCACTATGGCCTGAACTCTCACTATTATGTTAGATCCACTATGGACTGGACTCTCACTATTATGTTAGATCCACTATGGACTGAACTCTCACTATTATGCCAGATCCACTATGGACTGGACTCTCACTATTATGTTAGATCCACTATGGACTGGACTCTCACTATTATGTTAGATCCACTATGGACTGGACTCTCACTATTATGTTAGATCCACTATGGACTGAACTCTCACTATTATGTTAGATCCACTATGGACTGGACTTTCACAATATTATGTTAGATCCACTATGGACTGGTCTCTCACTATTATGTTAGATCCACTATGGACTGGACTCTCACTATTATGTTAGATCCACTATGGACTGGACTCTCACTATTATGTTAGATCCACTATGGACTGGACTCTCACTATTATGTTAGATCCACTATGGACTGGACTCTCACTATTATTAGATCCAATATGGACTGGACTCTCACTATTATGTTAGATCCACTATGGACTGAACTCTCACTATTATGCTAGATCCACTATGGACTGGACTCTCACTATTATGTTAGATCCACTATGGACTGGACTCTCACTATTATTAGATCCAATATGGACTGGACTCTCACTATTATGTTAGATCCACTATGGACTGGACTCTCACTATTATGTTAGATCCACTATGGACTGGACTCTCACTATTATGTTAGATCCACTATGGACTGGACTCTCACTATTATGTTAGATCCACTATGGACTGGACTCTCACTATTATGTTAGATCCACTATGGACTGGACTTTCACAATATTATGTTAGGTCCACTATGGACTGGACTCTCACTATTATTAGATCCACTATGGACTGGACTCTCACTATTATGTAAGATCCACTATGGACTGGACTCTCACTATTATGTTAGATCCACTATGGACTGGACTCTCACTATTATGTTAGATCCACTATGGACTGGACTTTCACAATATTATGTTAGGTCCACTATGGACTGGACTCTCACTATTATTAGATCCACTATGGACTGGACTCTCACTATTATGTTAGATCCACTATGGACTGGACTCTCACTATTATGTTAGATCCACTATGGACTGGACTTTCACAATATTATGTTAGGTCCACTATGGACTGGACTCTCACTATTATTAGATCCACTATGGACTGGACTCTCACTATTATGTTAGATCCACTATGGACTGGACTCTCACTATTATGTTAGATCCACTATGGACTGGACTCTCACTATTATGTTAGATCCACTATGGACTGGACTCTTACTATTATGTTAGATCCACTATGGACTGGACTCTCACTATTATTAGATCCAATATGGACTGGACTCTCACTATTATGTTAGATCCACTATGGACTGAACTCTCACTATTATGCTAGATCCACTATGGACTGGACTCTCAGTATTATTAGATCCACTATGGACTGGACTCTCGCTATTATGTTAGATCCACTATGGACTGGACTCTCACTATTATGTTAGATCCACTATGGACTGGACTCTCACTATTATGTTAGATCCACTATGGACTGGACTCTCACTATTATGTTAGATCCACTATGGACTGGACGCGGGTTTTATATGAATGGCGATTGTCAGCGTCATGCGTGCCGAGATGGTACAGCATATAGCGCCCACTACAACCAGTGTGACTGATCAACCACACGTTGTGTGGGCTTCCACTTGCTCACGTAAGTGACAGCAAGGCATACTTGGTCAACAACCACACAGGCTACACTGACGCTGGCGGTATAAAAAAAACCTTTAACACTCTTACTAATACTGCGCCACACTGTGAACCCACACCAAACAAGAATGACAAACACTATCGGGAGAACATCTGCACCGTAACACAACATAAACACAACAGAACAAATACCCAGAATCCCATGCAGCCCTAACTCTTCCGGGATACATTATACACCCCCGCTACCAAACCCCGCCCACCTCAACCGACGCACAGAGAGGGGGGGGTTGATGTGTGAGGGAGCAGGGTTGGGGTGGGGGCGGGGTTTGGTGGTAGCAGGGGTGTATAATGTAGCCCGGAAGAGTCAGGGCTGCATGGGATTCTGGGTATTTGTCCTGTTGTGTTTATGTTGTGTTACGGTGCAGATGTTCTCCCGAAATGTTTTTGTCATTCTTGTTTGGTTTTGGTTCAAAGTGTGGCGCATTATTAGTAAGAGTGTTAAAGTTGTTTTATATGGTCACCGTCAGTGTAACCTGTGTGGCTGTTGACCAAGTATGCATTGCTGTCACGTACGTGTGCAAGCAGAAGATGCATACTGTATAACAAGTGGTTGGGCTGGCACACTATTAATACTGATTGTAGAGGGCGTCAAATGTTGTACCATCATGGCACGCCCTTATTATAGATGTAAGGGTGAAAATCGGTGAATATTAATACCGGGAGTTTTCTGCGAGAGTCACTGAATTCCGGAAGTCTCACGGGAAAATCGGGGGGTTCGGCAAGTTAAGCTGCTGAGCCGCATCAGAGTGATCAAAGAGCCGCATGCGGCTCCGGAGCCGCGGGTTGCCGACCCCTGGACTAGACTCTCACAATATTATGCTAGATCCACTCGACATCCATTGCACCGGTCGCCCAGGGCCTTAGCTGGGGGGTTTGTATTTATATTTGTATATTTGTATTTATATATATTGTATACCGTATTTTTCGGACTATAAGTCGCAGTTTTTTTCATAGTTTGGCCGGGGGTGCGACTTATACTCAGGAGCGACTTATGTGTGAAATTATTAACACATTAGCGTAAATGATCAAATAATATTATTGATCTCATTCACGTAAGAGACTAGACGTATAAGATTTCATGGGATTTAGCGATTAGGAGTGACAGATTGTTTGGTAAACGTATAGCATGTTCTATATGTTATAGTTATTTGAATGACTCTTACCATAATATGTTACGTTAACATACCAGTTGGTTATTTATGCCTCATATAACGTACACTTATTCAGCCTGTTGTTCACTATTCTTTATTTATTTTAAATTGCCTTTCAAATGTCTATTCTTGGTGTTGGCTTTTATCAAATACATTTCCCCCAAAAATGCGACTTATACTCCAGTGCGACTTATAGATGTTTTTTTTTTCCTTCCTTATTATGCATTTTCGGCCGGTGCGACTTATACTCCAAAAAATACGGTATATATAAATAAAACATATAGCTTAACTACGCCCCCTTGTGGTCTGTGCCGTCTACTCCCCCTCCGTAAACATAACAACTTTGGGTGCATTGGCCCATATGAATATGAATGTGGCACAAAGTGTGGAATAAGTCAGAAAACCTCGGTTATTTCCCCCTTTTTTTTTGTCAAAATATTTTACAGGATTGCTTAATCAGCCAATCTAATGATGGTGGACTTTAAGACAAAGTCTAGCTCTGTCTTATTCCTTTGCCTTCCTTTTCATCTGCAGGAAGCTGCTTCTAAAGGATCAACCTGAAGGCTGAATCAGCTTCTGAATAATCTTCACATATTTCCCGAGCCACATCCTCAACGCCAGATCTCAGCGCTCAGCCTCCCTTTGGCTCCAGACCCCTTTCCGCAGCCCTCCACCCAACTCTCCCCGAGCCCGGCCCCGAGCGTCGCCCCCTCCGGTGCAGCCTCGCCGGGTTGCAAGCGTCACAGCAGGATGTGCCGGAGCAGGGCAGGTATCTACAGTGCAGCGTGCTCAGGGCGGCTCTGCGGGGTGAAAAGCCAGCAGGGTTCTGATGAGCTCTGGGGTTGGGGGTGGGGGGTAGTCATCCTTGGCTTCCACAACTCGGCAGAAAGGGAAGGATGAGAGGAAACAGGGATGTTCGAGGGGATGGGCGTGCGCTTGCAAATCTTCACAGCAGCAACATGCAAGCAAGGATAAGGGAGGGTGACGAGTGGGTGATGGAGAAGCGGCGAGCTGAAAGAACGTGGAAATGGCGTCGAGCGGCGGAGCGGATTTGCCTCACTTACTTAATGCACTGCTTATGACAGCTAAAGGGGAAAGTGCACTGGAAATTGGTGAGGAAAAATGACTGGTGTTCTACCGCTTGCAATCTTGCAAATGAATGCCTTTTAGCCACGGCGTGTGCGAGCGAGGGGGTTTTAGAGAACGCAGAGGGAGTACACGGACAACGTAGTCGTGCAAGCAATCACTTTTGTGTTCATGTGGAAGGTGCACATGAACACTGCAAAAACTGAAATCTAAGTAAGATGAAATATCTCAAATAAGGGTGATATTTGTTTATTTTCTGTCTGATAAGATCATTCTTCTCACTAAGCAGATTTTATGTTAGAGTGTTTTACTTGTTTTAAGTGTTTTGGTCCTAAATGATCTCAGTAAGATATTACAGCTTGTTGCTGAGATTTGATGACCTATATTGAGTAAAACATGCTTGAAACTAGAATATCAACTGTTGCAAAGCTGTGTCATCAACACTCACAAGTATAAAAGTACTTTTTTAAAGTAATCATTTCTTATTTTAAGCATGAAAAAAAAAAAATCATGACTTTGACACAATTGTGTCTCATATCAGCCAAATGGACTTTGCTGTTTTATTTTCAATGAAACAAAAGAAAATTTGACAGTTAATATTCAAACATTTAACATGTGATATTTCTAACAATTTTGTACAGACATAGTTCATGCACATTCAGGTAAATTCTTCAAAATTACAATTAAAAATGTTTTTGATGCGCACTAATTGACTGAAAGAGCACGCACTTGGCGCGATGATGTCATGTTATCCATGGAAAAATGCATTTTTGGACAATATGATTTGCCTGAGCGGCTAGGAGACCCCAAGAGGGTGATATATCAAATAAGGGTGATATTTGTTTATTTTCTGTCTGATAAGATCATTTTTCTCACTAGGCAAATTTTCTGTTAGAGTGTTTTACTTGTTTTAAGGGTTTTGGTCCTAAATGATCTCAGTAAGATATTACAGCTTGTTGCTGAGATTTTATGACCTATATTGAGTAAAACATGCTTGAAACTAGAATATCAACTGTTGCAAAGCTGTGTCATCAACACTCACAAGTTCAAAAGTACTTTTTTTAAAGTAATAATTTCTTATTTTAAGCATGAATAAAAAAAATCATGACTTTGACACAATTGTGTCTCATAATTAAAACCGATGACAGCCAAATGGACTTTGCTGTTTTATTTTCAATGAAGCAATAGAAATTACGACAGTTAATATTTAACATTTAATTTAATTTCTAACAATTTTGAACAGAAATAATGTATGCACATTCAGGTAAATTCTTCAAAATTACAATTAAACATGTTTTGGCCGGGGGCCGGGCTGTATATATGCGCACTAATTGACTGAAAGAGCACGCACTTGGCGCGATGATGTCATGTTATCCATGGAAAAATGCATTTTTAGACAATATGATTTGCCTGAGCGGTTAGGAGACCCCGAGAGTAACAAGCGGTTGCCTTGTTGCCTTTCCATTAAGAACAATAAATTAGTTTTTCCGATAAATTTGCTGGTTTCAAGAAATGTAATGCCGAGTGCATATAATTATGTCAAAATAATGGCACTAGCGTTTACTTAATTTAAGAATATTTTTCAACATATTGAGCAAAAATGTCTCTTTTTTTTCTACCAAGAAAAGTGCACTTGTTATTAGTGAGAATATACTTAATTTAAGGTATTTTTGGGTTCATTGAGGGTAGTTAATTTTACTTGTTTTGGAAAGTCGTGACAAGCGGAATTTTATTGTTCTATTGGCAGATAATTTTGCTTAGTTCAAATAAATACCCCTAATTTTTGTATTTTTTTTCTTGTTTTTGAACACTGACTTTTTGCAGTGTGGCCTTATCATACAACCAGTAAGCCATTAACTAAGAGTAAAGTATTTCTTACTAGTAACCCTAACCCTAACCCTAATCCTTATATGTTCCCCTAGTGTCTAAATATCTCTAAGTTAAGTATGTGTTACTTTAATAAGCAACTAACTAATGGTGAATATATTCCCCATACTAAAGTGTTACCCAAAATGTTATCAAAATCAAATTACAGTATGCTATTTATGTAGTTTGCTCATTTTCCTCGACTGATTACAACATCCGGTGGACACATTTAGAACTGCTGTTTCTTTCATTCCAAAATTTTAGGTACATTTTTATACTTTTCTCGCAGGATTTTATGTTAGAGTGTTTTACTTGTTTTAAGGGTTTTGGTCCTAAATGATCTCAGTAAGATATTACAGCTTGTTGCTGAGATTTGATGACCTATATTGAGTAAAACATGCTTGAAACTAGAATATCAACTGTTGCAAAGCTGTGTCATCAACTCTCACAAGTATAAAACTACTTTTTTAAAGTAATAATTTCTTATTTTAAGCATGAATAAAAAAAATCATGACTTTGACACAATTGTGTCTCATAATTAAAACAGATGGCAGCCAAATGGACTTTGCTGTTTTATTTTCAATGAAGCAATAGAAAATACGACACTTAATATTTAACATTTAATTTAATTTCTAACAATTTTGAACAGAAATAATGTATGCACATTCAGGTAAATTCTTCAAAATTACAATTAAACATGTTTTGGCCGGGGGCCGGGCTGTATATATGCGCACTAATTGACTGAAAGAGCACGCACTTGGTGCGATGATGTCATGTTATCGATGGAAAAATGCATTTTTAGACAATATGATTTTCCTGAGCGGATTGGAGACCCCGAGAGTAGCAAGCGCTTGCCTTGTTGCCTTTCCATTAAGAACAATAAATTAGTTTTTAGTATAAATTTGCTGGTTTCAAGAAATATAATGCAGAGCGCATATCATTATGTCAAAAATAATGGCAATAGCATTTACTTAATTTAAGAATATTTTTCAACATATTGAGCAAAAATGTCTCTTTTTTTTCTACCAAGAAAAGTGCACTTGTTATTAGTGAGAATATACTTCTTTTAAGGTATTTTTGGGTTCATTGAGGTTAGCTAATTTGACTCGTTTTGGAAAGTCTTGACAAGCCAAAATGTTCGTGTTCTATTGGCAGATAATTTTGCTTAGTTCAAATAAAATACCCCTCATTTTTGTATTTTTTTTTCTTGTTTTTGAACACTGACTTTTTGCAGTGTAGCCGTGCAAGCAATCCCTTTTGTTTTTCATGTGGAGGTGTGCATGCACATGAAGGTGTTGGAGTGAGGAACAATGAGCAAATTGAACCTCTGCATGCTAAGACTCAAGCACATGTTCGAGCATGCACACACACACACACACACACACACAACACAAGGTCAGCCTCAAAGACAAGGGAGTAGGGGCGTTAAGGCGGTGGGTGGGAGTGGAAAACAGATCATGATGAATCGGCTCACATTTTTACAAAACGCTGCCCTGAATGCATCTTGGCTTTAGTCGGCACAGCTAGCGTTATTAGTACTGTTTGTGATGTATGGAAACCAGGCTGCGGCGCAAATTGTGCAATTACGAAGAAGAAGCCGATTACGCCGAGCCGCCGCGTTGTAAACCACTTCCCCGCGTCGCCGCTCTTTCACCCCTTTTGCAAACCGGCCCTGGCATCGCTTGCGGTTCAATGTCGGGCGGAGTGTGCCAGTTTTATACAAAAAAAACGCAGGGAGCCGACCAACCTCGGAGAGGAGGGCGCTCGAGTGCAGCCGAGGAAGCAGTAGGCACGCAGAGAGAAGGGAAAGAAGGCAAAATGTGTCTTGCGTGCGGATGAAAGGACAATTTATTAGAAGCTGCTCAGGGAGACAGAATATTTTGCCCCAGTGCTTTACTGACTGTCTGGATGAGAAATGGGAGCGTATTAGCAGCCGTACTGGGCCCAGGCATGAGATGGGCAAGAGCCGCGTCTTCCGCAGCAGCAACCTGGCACAATCCCATCCCAGCAATGCTGCAAACACCCCTGAGGGTCGTGGATCAGGTCCTGGGAGTGGATGTGTGGTAGGTGTAAACGTTCAATGCTGTTTGTTTGCACTTGCACACACTAAGGGCCTGATCTACTAAGATCTAAATAACATGTGCAAAACAGTGTGTGCAAACTATAAAAAGTGTGTATACTATTAGTGGGCATCATTAGCGTTGTTAGGCCTATTTTAGGGGGGCTCAAGCCCCCCTAAAATATTCTTAAGCCCCCCTAAATAATTTGGTGGTTTTTTTTGTTTGTTTTTTACAAATAAATGCCGACATATTCATTATAAAGTGGCCCAAATATGAGTTTAAATAAATCATATAACCTGTTATTATTCACTCAGTTTCCCCTCACTTCAGAGCGTAAGGTAGAGAGCCCCTTTCGTGCGTCAGTATCCAATCCATTCCACTTGTTCATATAGAAAATGCCCACATCACTCAAATTCCAGCCCGCATTTTCTCTGCGACCTTGCTTGCGGTCCTGCAGGTGTACGAAGCACATTATCTTCCTTTACAATGAGTGAAGCTGCACAAAACCTCTAGTGTGCAATTGTAAATCATTTATTTTTTAAGTTTTGTGTTTCTTGTAGAATCTATATAAAGTAATATACATTAGCCTATTGTTAAAATAATGAAAAAAACATCATTAAATATATTTGTTTTATTGTATTGTTACATTAATAGCTGTTTTATTATTATAGGATGGCATGTTAAACATTTAATAGGATTTTCAGAGGGAGGAAAAACCAAGACATTTAATATAAAATGTAAAATGAATAAATACATAAAAAGAAAAAGAAAATATATGGTTAAAAGCCATCGTCCCCGGGATCATTTCATTTCGTCCCGTGCATTTAAAAAAATAATAATAATAACAATGAATAATTTCTAAGTCTTTGTTAGCCGTTTGTGAAGTTTTGTGCTCGTGCGTAACATTCGCTCGCATCCTGTGCCGATATATTCATTATAAAGTGGCCCAAATATGAGTTTAAATAAATCATATAACCTGTTATTATTCACTCAGTTTCCCCTCACTTCATAGTGTAAGGTAGAGAGCCCCTTTCGTGCGTCAGTATCCAATCCATTCCACTTGTTCATATAGAAAATGCCCACATCACTCAAATTCCAGCCCGCATTTTCTCTGCGACCTTGCTTGCGGTCCTGCAGGTGTACGAAGCACAAGATCTTCCTTTACAATGAGTGAAGCTGCACAAAACCTTTAGTGTGCAACTGTAAATCATTTATTTTTTAAGTTTTGTGTTTCTTGTAGAATCTATATAAAGATATAAATAATGAAAAAAACATCATTAAATATATTTGTTTTATTGTATTGTTACATTAATAGCTGTTTTATTATTATAGGATGGCTTGTTAAACATTTAATAGGATTTTCAGAGGGAGGAAAAACCAAGACATTTAATATAAAATGTAAAATGAATAAATACATAAAAAGAAAAAGAAAATATATGGTTAAAAGCCATCGTCCCGGGGATCATTTCATTTCGTCCCGTGCATTTAAAAAAAATAAAAAAATAACAATGAATAATTTCTAAGTCTTTGTTAGCCGTTTGTGAGGTTTTGTGCTCGTGCGTAACATTCGCTCGCATCCTGTGCCGATATATTCATTATAAAGTGGCCCAAATATGAGTTTAAATAAATCATATAACCTGTTATTATTCACTCAGTTTCCCCTCACTTCGTAGCGTAAGGTAGAGAGCCCCTTTCGTGCGTCGGTATCCAATCCATTCCACTTGTTCATATAGAAAATGCCCACATCACTCAAATTCCAGCCCGCATTTTCTCTGCGACCTTGCTTGCGGTCCTGCAGGTGTACAAAGCACATTATCTTCCTTTACAATGAGTGAAGCTGCACAAAACCTTTAGTGTGCAATTGTAAATCATTTATTTTTTAAGTTTTGTGTTTCTTGTAGAATCTATATAAAGTAATATACATTAGCCTATTGTTAAAATAATGAAAAAAACATCATTAAATATATTTGTTTTATTGTATTGTTACATTAATAGCTGTTTTATTATTATAGGATGGCATGTTAAACATTGAATAGGATTTTCAGAGGGAGGAAAAACCAAGACATTTAATATAAAATGTAAAATGAATAAATACATAAAAATAAAAATAAAATATATGGTTAAAAGCCATCGTCCCGGGGAGCATTTCATTTCGTCCCGTGCATTTTTTTTAAATAATAATAATAACAATGAATAATTTCTAAGTCTTTGTGAGCCGTTTTTGAAGTTTTGTGCTCGTGCGTAACATTCGCTCGCATCCTGTGCATCTCCTGGGGGCAAAGCCCCCCCTGTCCTTAAAAGCTAGTGACGCCCCTGGTGGGCGTGTTGCAGGTGATAACAAGTGCAAAACTGATGACCATAGAGACACTCATTTCCCTCCACATTCATGGCATCACATTCTCCAAACTGTGGCCTTTTGTCACGTCGATTAATGTGCAGCACATACATAGTATATGAACCACCTAGGGGTGTGGGAAAAAATCGATTCGAATTCGAATCGCGATTCTCACGTTGTGCGATTCAGAATTGATTCTCATTTTTTAAAAATCTTTTTTTTTTTTTTCTTTTTTTTTTTTTTAAATTAATCAATCCAACAAAAGAATACACAGCAATACCATAAAAATGCAATCCAATTCCAAAACCAAACCCGACCCAGCAATACTCAGAACTGCAATAAACAGAGCAATTGAGAGGAGACACAAACACGCATACTTGCCAACCCTCCCGAATTTTCCGGGAGACTCCCGAAATTCAGCGCCTCTCCCGAAAACCTCCCGGGACAAATATTCTCCCCAAAATCTCCCGATTTTCAGCCGGAGCTGGAGGAGGCGTGGCCTGAGTGAGGACAGCCTTTTTTCACGACGGGAGGACAACAGGGTGACAATAAATAAATCATCCAGACTAGAGATAAATTGTATTATTATGTTTATTTTACCTAAAAATAAATATATTTATTAATTAAAAAAAAAAAAAAAAAAAACTAAATACATTTTTACTATATTTTGCTAAAAACATCAAAATTAATCGTCTTTTTTCTGACTCCTTATTACATCCAGGCATTAGAATTATACATTAAAATAAACATATTTGAAATAATTAATTTTAAGTTATCATAATAATTCATTTTAAATTAACATATTTAATTATTAAAATAATTGCTTGTTTATCAACAACTTTAGCATTTTATTCATTACATTTTGAAGCTCTCAGAAGCCAAGTTATGTTATATTCCTAAATATTTATTTATGCAAGTTTGAACTATCAATTATCTAAACACAGTTTTGTTTGCATATTTTCAGGATGTATATATATATATATATATATATATATATATATATATATATTATATATATATATATATATATATACGATCACGATTGAAGCCAACAAGCAAACCGTCAACTTCCTTGACGTCACTTTCAACCTGAGAAATAACAGCTACCAACCATTCACGAAACCCAACACAACACTCCAATACGTGCACCATGACAGCAACCACCCACCCACCACCACGAAAAGAATACCTACCGGAATCAATAAAAGGCTATCGATGCTGTCATCTAGCAAAGCTGAATTTGACCAAGCAACCCCCCCGTACCAAAAAGCCCTTGATGAAAGCGGATACAATTTCACCCTCACCTATGAACCCACGCCAGGAAACCAGCCAAAAAAGAACAGAAAACGAAACGACATCATGTGGTACAACCCCCCATACAGCAAAAATGTCTCAACGAACATTGGACACAAATTCCTCAATCTGATTGACAAACACTTTCCCAAAGACAACAACCTAAGAAAAGTATTCAACAAGAACAACATTAAATTGAGCTACAGCTGCATGAACAATATACAACAAATCATCTCAAACCACAACAAAACAATTGCAAATGAGCCGTCGACCCCCAGTCAGAGCGACTCCAAAACCAACAAAGCATGTAACTGTCGAAAGAAACCTGATTGCCCCCTCAACGGGGGGTGCTTACAAACATCAGTTGTCTACCAATCTAAGGTAATACGCAAGGACATGAACACATCCGACACATATGTAGGATTAACCGAGGGTGAATTCAAAACCAGATGGAACAATCACAAGGCTTCTTTCAGGAACAAAAACCTGCGAAATACCACAGAACTCAGCAAACACATTTGGGACCTCAAAGACAATAATGTTGAATATTCAATAACATGGCAAATTCTTGCATCCAGCACACCTTACAATAGTGGTAATAAAAGATGCAACCTATGCTTGAAAGAGAAACTGTTTATTATTTACCGTCCAGACCTGTCATCCCTCAACAAGCGCAGCGAAATTGTAACAACATGCCGCCATAGACGGAAACACCTCCTAGGTAACACATGAGCCAATCACCACGCCCCTAGGCCAGCCTGTACCCACCCACTCTGTGCCCTATATAAACCATGGTATGCGAATGCTCCCATTAAAATCTCCTGACGATTGAGGGTACCCCCCCTCATGAAACAGACCTGTAGAGATGAAATAGTCTTGTGATTTTTTTTCCCACACATACATATATATATATATATATATATATATATATATATATGTATATATATATATATATATATATATATATATATGTATGAAATACTTGACTTGGTGAATTCTAGCTGTCAATATACTCCTCCCCTCTTAACCACGCCCTCAACCACGCACTGCCCCACCCCCGACCACGCCTCCACCCCCAACCTCCCGAAATCGGAGGTCTCAAGGTCGGCAAGTATGCAAACACGACACATAACAAACCAAAAGTAGTGAAACAGAAATGAATATTATCAACAACAGTATCAATATTAGTTACAATTTTAACATAGCAGTTATTAAAAATCCCTCATTGACATTCTCATTAGAAATTTATAAATAAAATTTAAAAAAAAAGAACAATAGTGTCACAGTGGCTTACACTTGCATCGCATCTCATAAGCTTGACAACACACTGTGTCCAATATTATCACAAAGATAAAATAAGTCATATTTTTGGTTCATTTAATAGTTAAAACAAATTTACATTATTGCAATCAGTTGATAAAACATTGTCCTTTACAATTATAAAAGCTGAAATCCTATGTATTGAATCAATCAATCAATCAATCAATCAATCAATGTTTATTTATATAGCACCTAAATTACAAAAGTCTCAAAGGGCTGCACAAGCCACATTGACATCCTCGGTACAGAGCCCACATAAGGGACGTCGATGTGAATGACTATGTGAAACCTTAGAGAGGACCGCATATGTGGGTAACCCCCCCTCTCTAGGGGAGACCGAAAGCAATGGATGTCGAGTGACATAATATTGTGAAAGAACAGTCCTTAGTGGATCTAACATAGTAGTGAGAGTCCAGTCCATAGTGGGGCCAGCAGGAGACCAGCAGGAGACCATCCCGAGCAGCGCAGAGATGTCCCCAACCGATGCACAGGCTCTGGACAGCCAGCACTTCATCCATGGTCACCGGAACCGGAATAACCCGGCGAGGAGGCAGAGGAAAAAAGAAAAGAAACGGCAGATCAACTGGTCTAAAAGGGGGGTCTATTTAAAGGCTAGAGTATACAAATGAGTTTTAAGATGGGACTTAAATGCTTCTACTGAGGTAGCATCTTCAACTGTTACCAGGAGGGCGTTCCAGAGCACTGGAGCCCAAATAGAAAACACTCTATAGCCCGCAGACTTTTTTTGGGCTCTGGGAATCACTAATAAGCCGGAGTTCTTTGAACGCAGATTTCTTGCCGGGACATATGGTACAATACAATCGACAAGATAGGACGGAGCTAGACCGTGTAGTATTTTATACGTAAGTAGTAAAACCTTAAAGTCACATCTTAAGTGCACAGGAAGCCAGTGCAGGTGAGCCAGTATAGGTATATATATATAGGTATATATGTATATAAAGGTATATACAGTATAGGCGTAATATGATCAAACTTTCTTGTTCTTGTCAAAAGTCTAGCAGCCGCATTTTGTACCAACTGTAATCTTTTAATGCTAGACATAGGGAGACCCGAAAATAATACGTTACAGTAGTCGAGACGAGACGTAACGAACGCATGAATAATGATCTCAGCGTCGCTAGTGGACAAAATGGAACAAATTTTAGCGATATTACGGAGATGAAAGAAGGCCGTTTTAGTAACACTCTTAATGTGTGACTCAAAGGAGAGAGTTGGGTCGAAGATAATACCCAGATTCTTTACCGAGTCGCTTTGTGTAATTGTTTGGTTGTCAAATGTTAAGGTGGTATTATTAAATAGGTGTCGGTGTTGAGCAGGACCGATAATCAGCATTTCCGTTTTCTTAGTGTTGAGTTGCAAGAAGTTAGCGGACATCCATTGTTTAATTTCATTAAGACACGCCTCCAGCTGACTACAATTGGGCATGTTGGTCAGCTTTAGGGGCATGTAGAGTTGGGTGTCATCAGCATAACAATGAAAGCTGACATGGTATTTGCGTATGATGTCGCCTAGCGGCAGCATGTGGATACTAAAGAGTGCCGGGCCAAGAACCGAACCCTGGGGGACTCCGCACGTTACCTACAAGGTGTGTGTGTGTGTAAGGGGGAGGCCTGGTGGTAGCAGGGGTGTATTTTGTAGCGTCCCGGAAGAGTTAGTTCTGCAAAGGATTCTGGGTATTTGTTCTGTTGTGTTTATGTTGTGTTACGGTGCGGATGTTCTCCCGAAATGTGTTTGTCAATCTTGTTTGGTGTGGATTCACAGTGTGGCGTGTATTTCTAACAGTGTTAAAGTTTTTTAGTTTTCAGTGTATCCTGTATCGCTGTTGATGAAGTATGCGTTGCATTCACTCGTGTGTGCGTACAGAAGCCGCACATATCTTGTGACTGGGTCTTGAACGATGTTAGAATGGATGAAAAGCGGCCGTGACGATAGCTCGTAGAGTACGTTAAAGGCAGTGCATTTAAGGCACGCCCCCAAGACTGTGGTCAGGGTGGACGAGATATAATGACTGATGAACACCTTCGTTCGATAATGAAGGTTGCCTCAGCTCAAAACCTGAGCCCCGACATTAATGAACTAGCATCCAAGAAAAGATGGCAGGTATCTGGCTTGGGCACATCAGATTAGATCAGTGTGTTGCAAACTGAGCAGTTTAAAGTCCGGAATGGTTGTTTTATTCATTGTTATTTTATTTTCAAATTTATTAGCCTGTGGAAAAAGTTAATGTTGATATTTACCTCAGAAGGCTGCAAATAGAAAAGAGGCATTACATTTTTATTTAAATTGTATTTGATATGCCATTGATATTTTTGAATTATTATTATTATTATTTGAAACTCGATTTTGCATGTCACTATAAAGTTATATAAGCCTTGCTTGTTCAATATTCAATGCAAAACTTGTTTGGGTCCCTATTAAAGGTTAATGTGTTCAACCTTGGCCCGCGGCTTTGTTCACTTTTAAATTGTGGCCCACTCTGTAGAGTTTGACACTCCTGGTCTACAATTTCATTGATAATTAGTTTTGAAATCATAAGTCAAGCAGATATTCAAGTACAGTATTTAGCTTTATTTTAACAAAAAATGATTTAATATGATATATATATATATAATATATAATATATAATAATATATAATATATGATTCTGGACCACCATCCGTCGCCTCAGGAAGGGGAAGCAGTGCAGTGTCAACACCGTGTATGGTGCGGATGGTGTTCTGCTGACCTCGACTGCGGATGTTGTGGATCGGTGGAGGGAATACTTCGAAGACCTCCTCAATCCCACCGACACGTCTTCCTATGAGGAAGCAGTGCCTGGGGAATCTGTGGTGGGCTCTTCTATTTCTGGGGCTGAGGTTGCTGAGGTAGTTAAAAAGCTCCTCGGTGGCAAGGCCCCGGGGGTGGATGAGATCCGCCCGGAGTTCCTTAAGGCTCTGGATGCTGTG